>NW_020956253.1:212332-311139 GCF_003031625.1 Empidonax traillii | reverse complement strand
CTGTAAGGGAATAAAGCTGAAAGCACACAACTCCTGGAGCAAAAAGAGCTTGGATTTTAGTCCAGTCAGGAACACGACTGGGATCTCTGGATCTGTTTTAAACAGTAACAAGTATAAACTGGGTGGAAATAACCACATTTTTAATGTGTATAGGGACATACAGAGTGCAAACACTCCAATTGTTGGATTCCTAATCTGAAATTCTAACAGAGGTGCCGGCCCAGAAATGTCACCTGTGCAAACAGCTGTATAGAAAATATGAATTGCCTTTTTTATTTTTCTGTCACTTTGCTTGAAGCTGGTGGGAAGAGTCCATTGATTCCCAGGAATCCATTTACCACAGCGTGACAGCCACAGATAGAGATGATTTTAGCTGCTTGTAAAGAAGAAAAAAGGAAGATTTCCCAGTTAGCTTGTAGGTGTCAGGGTTGTGAACCTACTCGTGGTTTTTAAAAAAAAGGCAAGAAAATGTTTTGCTGATAAAAGTGCTGATATTTCATTGCCTTTTTTAATTACCAATAGTTTAAAAGCTACAAAAATAGACCTTATTTTTCCCTTCATTTCTTTCTATTTACTTGGATTTAGAGCTTCAGTTGTCAAAGTTCTGCTCTGGTGAGAACCTAATTTCACAGGAGTATATTACATTTGTGACTAAACTAACTGAATTCCTTACTTGTATCCTCAGTCCTTCTCCAGCCTGTTATTTTTAAACTTTGCTGAAAGAAAGGCAAAATGTGATGGAGCTCCTTAATAATTAAGGCTTTGTGAATTTAAAACGAAAGTCTTTGTGATATTTGAAATTTAATATATGGGACTTAGTAGGTTTTTAATATTTAAATATAGTTTAAAGCAGGTTTTTTTGTGGAATGTATGTAAATAGACTCCTTGGGAGCTGTTAATCCAGACAGTTGCAGTCCTGGGTTACCATATTGTGAGCAGAGGTACAAAATGAAATGATTAATCTCCCTC
This sequence comes from Empidonax traillii, assembly GCF_003031625.1. Taxonomy (NCBI): domain Eukaryota; kingdom Metazoa; phylum Chordata; class Aves; order Passeriformes; family Tyrannidae; genus Empidonax; species Empidonax traillii. Next base: position 310,170 of record NW_020956253.1, on the reverse strand, counting down.
CTTTCCACTCGGTAAAGGGAAGTACAGAACACAAGCCCGTGGGATAAATGACTTAGAAAAAGACCGGGTCTGTTTTTTCGTGCAGCGCACGGCCAAACAAGTGGTATTTTTTCACCTTAATTGACCAAAACTTGAATTTAAAAGCTCAAGTTTGACCGCCCGAGCGTGGCCGAGCTGCCAGATGGCCAGACTTGGGAGAGATTCCAGGTGAAAATTCCCTCCTCCAAGCAGAGAAGCCCTCCCGCAGAGGTGGCCACGCTCTGCTCAGACATTTACAGTTTCTAACCCCGCATTTTAAAGCCGACCTTACTGTTCTCTTCTTATTCAAAGCTCCTGTGCCTCGTTAAATGTTTGTCACTCCAGACAGGAGGCGGCTGCATCTCAATGGTGCTCAAGTGCCCCCTACATAACCTGCTCACCGGCTCATTAAGCTTCCAAAGCCTTCGGGATTTGGCTACACGAACCCTTCCATTCAGGTGGGGTTGTCCGGTCCCTTCTGCTTCCCGTTTGTGTTTAGCAAGACAAAAAGCAGGTGAGAACTTGCCCCAGAGCTGCTGCACCTGTGCAGGGTTGTTTTTAGGCAGGTTTCTTACAGAAAAAAAAAAAAAACAACCCTTGTGTTTTCCTGCAGGAATTCTCTTCCTCCCTGTCCACTCCTGAGTAGTTTTCAAGTTTTCTCGCCAGGCTTTGCCAGTAGGACTGAATTTTGAAGAAACTGATTTCCTGGGATTTGGGGGGGAAATAGGTGATTGTTAGAAAAAAAGAGATTCCACGGGTGTCCTAAATCAGAGAGGGGAGCTTTGCCATCCACTCAACCCCTGGGAGCAGAAAAAGTGCCTGAAGAAAATCTGCCCCTTTCATACCCTGCCACGGGGAAATCTCTGTGAGCACACACTCTGTGGGACAGATCCATGGGAAATGGGGTTTTGTTCTGCTGTGTGTGACACGGTGTGTGAAAACAAGGGGAAAAAGATGTTTGGGGGGAGAGGTGTTCACTCTGTTCACGGAATCATTGAGGGTGGAAAAGACCTCTGGGATCACCGAGTCCCAACCTGTGACCATCCCCACCTTCTCACCCAGCCCAGAGCACTGAGTGACATGTCCAGTCTTTCCTTGGACACCTCCAGGGGTGGGGACTCCACCACCTCCCTGGGCAGCCCCTTCCAATGCCTGACCACCCTTTCCAGGAAGAAATTGCTCCTGAGGTCCAACTTGAACCTCCCCTTGTCCTGTCCCTTGTTCCCTGGGAGCAGAGCCTGACATCCCCCTGGCTCCCCCCTCCTGTCAGGGAGTTGCAGAGCCAGAAGGTCCCCCCTGAGCCTCCTTTTCTCCAGGCTGAGCCCCCCCCCCAGCTCCCTCAGCCGCTCCTGCTGCTCCAGTCCCTTCCCAGCTCTGTTCCCCTCCCTGGACACACTCCAGCCCCTCTACGTCTCTCTTGCAGTGAGGGGCCCAGAACTGGATGCAGCACTCGAGGTGTGTCCTCCCCAGCGCCCAGACGGGGGAAGAAGGTCCTGCTGGTAAAGGTCATGACTAACTCCTCATTCTTTTTCAGTACTGCCTGTCAGGACATCCCACCTTGCCATGCAACGTGCTCAAGTTCAAATCCACCACCATCATGCTGGACTGTGGGCTGGACATGACGTCCACCCTCAACTTCCTGCCGTTGCCTCTGGTGCAGAGGTGAGTTCTGTGGCCTGTCAGCACTTAAAGTCTGTGTCTTCTTGGGTTGCAGTTGGAGTGCTCTGCCTGAAATGGGGTATTGGAAGGAGGGAGGAGATGGGTACAAATGAACAGCATCATCTGGTATCATAAATAGACTTTGTTCACTTAAAAATTCTCTTTATCAAAATAACGTCCTTTGGCTCGGTAGACGGAAGACATTTTATGGATTTATTGATTGGTTTTTCTAGATAATTTATTCTAAGCTTCAGTAAAGTATTGCTGCAACTGCTCAGCACAAGTGAGGTCACATATCTGTCATCTTTCTGGCTTGTTCATGCAAGATGAGATAAATGGGTAACAGAGATGGAGTGTGTAGAGCCCAGTTCTGTTCAACCACCACCTTCTCAGGCTTTTCTTGGAGCACGGACTAATGCAAAGAAAAATAGCACTTAGCAGTCCTTGTTAGTTGCCTCCTTGGCATAATTGTTCCCTTTTAAAAATGAAATAAATAAAAGGGCATTGCAGCTGGGCACAGGATTGGAACAGCAGGGAGAGGGAGTCTAGGAGACAATCCTGAGATCAAGACTCCTTCCGTGCCCTGCTACAAAGTTGTATTTCCCCGGGTTTTTAGATCAATTTGGATATTCAGTTGGGATGACTTATGCCTTGAGTAAATGGAATCAATGGCAAAAATTAACAGCTGAAGAGGTGGGAATGGGTAACTCTTAGTGATGGGAAGCCATTCAGTAACTTTGATCCACGAGGAAACGAGTGAGGAACGTTCTGGGTTCAGAGGAGGCCTGATGGAGAGGGGGGAAAACATGACTGGGAAAGGGAGTTTCCTAAGTGACCTAATGAGGTTAAAGCCGTTTGTCCAGCACTTCCTATGATTTGTTATTTTTTAGAGAGGAGAGGAAAAGAATAGACAATGTCTGCATTGTTCTGCAAGAACGTGGAGTTCAGGGGCTGCTGTAGAGAAGCAACAGATGCCTTGAGAGGGCTCAGTGTGATAGCTGATTTTTGTCCCGTTCCATAATGCAGTTGGTGGCTGCAACATCTACTGCTGGGGCAGAAGCAGAGTTTGAAGGGATCCAGAAAATTTGGGAAATCCAGGTACAGACAGAATCGCCTCGCATTCGCTTTCACCCACCCCCCCAAATAAAAAGGAAGTGGAAAGAGGAACAAGTAGCAAAATGAGGTGATTGAACAAAGGCTTAAGAGGTTCTTTAGAACGGCAGGAATCAGCACTCCCTGGGGATATGCCAGCTTTGTCTGCTGATAGCAGACCCTGGGAATGAACAGCCAAATTGCAGGTCACAACCTGGAATTCCCCAAGTACCTCCAGAATGTCGGCACTAAAATGACTCAAACTCAATAAGAAAGGATGTCAGATTTGACCCCTGATGGCCCAGTGGAATCGGAGCAAACAGTTGGATTTAAATCCAATCAATCTTGTCGCTGAGGTGATTGAACAGCCCTTCCAGCGGGGATTGTCCTGAGCACATGGACTTGGGCGAGTAATTGATCTCTGCAGTGCTCTACAGACCAGGTGTCCTGCAGAGAGTGGTTGCAAGTGAGTGAGAAACTTGAGCAGGAACGTGGCTGCCACTGGAAAGCCCTTATCTCTCTGCAGTGCTCAGAGTTGTACCTTCACAGATCAGGTGTCTGTGTCTAAATACATCTGAAATTCCAATGTGCATTATCAACACAACGTGGGCAGGTGACAGAGAGATGACATTGCCGTGCGTTGCCAGGTGAGAGATGACAGGAGGGACTGGCCTGAGGAATCTGAACACAGGTCAGTCAGATCTGAGCTGTGTGTCCTCTCAGAACCAGGTGTGCTAATCTGAGGTGGGCTAATCTGTGTGAAACCTTCATCAGAGAGGAGCCACACTTCTCTCTGCTGCCGCTGATCCAGAGATCCCCAAAGAGTACCCCATGAACTGCTTGGGCTCTGCAAGCCTCAGCTCTAATTTTTACCTCTGTGGAGCACAAAGGAATGATGTGACAGAGGATCTTTGCTATGCAGCTCAGTCCAGTGTCACACCTGGCATGGGACCCTCCTTGAGCAAACATTTGGAGAGCAGGTACTTCAGTCTCTGAGAGAGGGAAGTGCTGCGGCGTTTGTGGCATGAAAGGGACTGGACATTTTTCAGAGTTCTTTGCTCTCAAGAAAAAAAAAAAAAAAAGAAAAGCCCATCCAAAGGTGTTTTAGATTCCCCCTTGCCCTGGCAGTGGCAGTCCCTGTTCTCTCCAGCCCGTGGGGCACGTGCAGGGCACCTGCAGTTGCCAAACACTTCGTGCCCTCTCGTGTACTCCGAAGGAGGTTTGTCAACCGGAATTTTCTCCCCTGCGCCAAAGTCAAATGCAAAGCGGTAAAATGAACATGTGGGAAGCTCTTAACCTTTCCTGTCTAGCCATGACACACTTGCTCGCATTATTTATGGGACAGTTCCAGCTATTTTGGATTAATCAATCACTCTATTACAATGTCAAAACTGTGTCGGCAGGAGCTGTGTTGCTTCTTGGCTTCAAGGTAAAGAGTCCTTTCTGTCCTGTGTTGCTCGTTCCACTTCCAGCCACACACAAGACCCATCTGCTGATTTTGCCTCCCCTGACAAGGCCTTACCCTCCTCAGTGGATGCCAGTTTAGTACAAGTCAACAGTGCTATTTCACTGTGAACAAAGCAAAACTCACACGAGGCTAAATTATGAGGACTAGGGCAAGAATGTCAGGGAAAGTTTATTCTGCTCTGCCCCGTGCTGGTGACACCACAGATAGATCCAGGCATTGGCAAGGCACAGCTGGACAAAGCCAGACTGACCTGACCTAATCATTAGGAACTGGACTGCAGACCTCCAGATGTCCCTTCCAGACAAGGTTTCTCTCCTCTCCTCCTGTATCTGTCAAAGCTGTTGCATATCAGAGTGGTTTGTTCCTGCTTTTTCCTTCGTTTTTCCATAGCTCTTTCAGTCTCACTTCACCAGTTATCCTCAACCCCCTCAGTCTCCAAATTACTGCTCCTAAATTGTGCTTTTGAAGGTGTTGGTGGGGAGCACGTTCAGCCACTTCATCTTTTCTGTCATCAGACTTCTTCAGACTTAATCCTCCAAATGGGACACACTTTTCTGGCACAGCTTCTCCATGACATATCCTCCTACTCTCCTCTCTTCCCTTCTGTCATCACTTCTTGAGTCTTGGATTTCTCCTTTTTCCTTCCTTGGGACTTTCTGGGGTCTCAATTAGAATTTGTTCCTTCATATCCACGTTAGCCTGAACACAACATTCCTCTGAGCCCTCGAATCACTTCCTATTTTCAAGATGTTTACTTTGAAAGCCCTTGTAGGCTGTAAACATGTTTGTCTGGAGAGCTTAGTGCCCAACACTTCCACGTTTCATTGCAGCCTGGTTCCATATCTGAGGTTGTTGCAAGGGCCTTTTTCCAGGTGGGTTCAGTTCTCTTGTTACCTCCACTTTTTGTGGATTTCTGTAGATGTGCTTGAGCCTGGGCACACAGTGGTTTTTTAGGACTAAGCTGGAGGCTCCCACAAAAATCTCATGTTATAGTGAAGTGTGAATAAGTCTCTCAGTTAGGGCAGTAAGAAGTGCTGCAGCAAGTACTGCTGTAAACTCAGAATTAAAATGTCCACCTCGAAATGTCTTCATTAGCATTTGAAACTCTTAAAAAAAGGGACTCTGCTGTTGCTTAGAACATGCACTTCACAGCAAAGCCTCCTTGCCCCTTTGTCCTTCAGCAGAGGTAAATGCTCTCTGTACAGCTGATGGTGTGGCTCCTCAGGGTGAGAACTAAGCATGAAACCGTGTTTTATGTGCTCTAAAATCCCAACCTGCCCCTACAAACACTTGGTCCAGAGCATCAGTCTTTTCCCTGCCATGGCTGATGGGAATATTTGTCTGTTCTCCTCTGTCCCAGAGCAGTTTGATGGTGCTTTTGTGTTGTTTCAGGCCCAGAGTTTGTTGCTGCCCCAACTTCTGTTTATTCATCCAGTTTCACCACAGGGCAACGAAGCAGCACTGAGCCTTTTTGAAATTCTCCTCATAAACGACTGAAAACTCCCTGCAGGCCACATCCTCTTCTTCTTTTTACTTACAAGTGTCATAATCATGATTTGTAAAAGTCATTTTGGTGAACACTTAGCCACAGTGAAACTGTCTGTCTGTTTTATTGAGACTGTTACTTCCCTGAGACAGGAATGCTGTTCTCTGCCTGGATGACACCAAACAGAAGGGCTGTGCTTGGCCACTGATCATGAACCACTTCATATTCCTATAATTTCTCTTCTTTTTTTTTTCTTTTTTTTTTCCCCCACAGCCCCAGGCTGTCCAAACTCCCTGGTTGGGTTTTGAAAGATGGAAGCACTTTTCTGGACAAGGTACTGTACTTTTGGAATTTTCTTGCCATGCCAAAAGCTCCCTGGCAGGTTAGGAGCAGGAACAATATTCCACACTGACTCATCCCAAAGGTTTCTGTGTGTCCCTTTTTACCAGTCAGGGTGTCCTTGTAGAGCAGAAGGGTTTGAAACAAAATGCTAATAGCAACTCCAGGCTCTCAGTCTTCAGAGGTAGCCTAGATTATAAAAAAATCCTCTTTAAAATGCAGAAGTCATCAGTGTGAATATTTTTGTATTTCATGGAGCTCCATAAATAATAGTGCCTTGCCTTCTTAGAGTGCCTTTTATTCCCCAGTCTCACTTTTCTGACACTGAAGCTTCAGAGTGTGCTTATAAATGAGGTTGGTACTGTACCCTTTTTGAGGCAGGAGGACTCTGAGACGGTGAATGATTTGCCTGTGGGAGGCCCCTCAGAGAGGAAAAGCCTGTCTTTGGCCTCTGAAGTCAACATGTGTTCTGCTGCTGGACATAGCGGGGAGGATTTTATCTCCAGCCTCCTAATTCTAAGACACAGAACTTCCTCAGCTACATGAGAGACACAGAATTTCTCTTTTTTTTTTTTTTTTTTTTTTCCCCTCCTTCTTTTCATTACATCAGTTTTGTAGGCAGAATTTATCTGGGGCTTCAACCAAAACTTGGCACTGCAGCCTCCAGCTTGATCTGCCACGGGAGAACAATGAGCACAAAAATATGTCAGAAGTTAGTAAAATAGGCAGGTACATTTCAGATGTGGGCAGCAATAGGTACCAGTGGAGAAAATACTGTTTTAATAGACTGTTCTCTGACTATGTGAACATTAAAGGAAACACTCATAATAGTTGGTTATGTAGGGGACTTTGAGGTGGACAAAATGGGTTGATCTGATTTTTACAGGCAAGGGAGCTGAAGATCACAGATTAAAGACCTGATTTTTTTTTCTTCTCATTGGAGACAAAAGAAACTGTCCAGGCAGCATTTGTGTTGGTAAAATAGTAACAGCTCTATTCAGAGCACTTGTTCTCTGGCAGTCACAGGCTGCAAAGGCTCAGGGACAAGGAATGGAGTTGCTCAGTTTGAATTCCCTGGAATATGTCTTTCCTGAACCCCCAGCCTGTCAGGGTAGTTTTTTATGGGATGTATTTCCATTTCTGGGGTGCTGCTGCCGCATTATGTGCTGGAGAGAAAGCTCCAAACTCGCCCAGTGCCGATGGAAATCCTGTGTTAGAAATTCAAATGCGGCGTCTCTTCCCTTCACCTTGACCAGTGTGACTGCCTGGAATGGTAAATTCCCTGCCCCCTGCTGGAAAAAGGCAAGGGAAGGAGTCAAAGGGGAGTGTTTCATCATGGGGGGTGGACATTCCTGTCCCAGTGACAGTTATAAAACTCCAGGCCTGGAGAGGCACTGAAATGTGCTGAGATCTCCTTTTAATCATTTTGAACTCCCTGGAGATGAGGTTGGGAGACTTCTGCCACGAGCTGTAATTGCTCATTCGTTATGAGTTGGCAGGTGCACTGTAATTATTAACAATTGGATTCAATCTTTAATTCTATCACTCTGACTCTGGCTGAGACCCCTCGCTGTGGGACAGGGGAGGCATCCAGGAGAGGAGAGTGGGTGGGAGATACCCTCTGAGGTGTGTTAGGAGTGGAGTTGGGAATATTTTTGTTCCACGCATAGCCCTGAGGAACATGATTTTTTTATGTGACAAAGATTTTGTGATGTCAGCCTCGGAAAAAGAGGAATAAAACAGAGATCTGGTGGAGCTAAATCTAATACAAAGTTCCACGTGGAGCGTAGATCCCCAAAAGTTGCTTCGCCAAATACTCTGAGAAAGGAGCTAGAAGTTGCATTCTGGTCCTAATAAAACAGAAGAGGTTGGATGTTGTTTGGAACCAAAACTAAATTCCAAACTTGCCTTCCAAACCAAACCACCCACCGGTGAATCCCAGGGCTCCTTCCTGACCTACCAAAGCGCTCCCTCTGTTGTCCCAACAAGGAATCTGATCCCTTCAGGCACCAGGCAGCCTCATCTGGCACGAAAACAGTTTCAGCAGATCTGCCTACACCAAGAAGGGGCACAAACATGATGTAATAACAGGCTGGAAATTGCCTGTGATGAAGAAAATGTTTGGAAAGTGCAAAATGTGCTGCATCGGAGTAACACTGTGTTGTGTTTTTGTGTCTTCTCTGTTGGTGTGTTTTTTACAGGAGCTCAAGGAGTGCTCTGGCCACGTGTTTGTGGACTCAGTGCCTGAGTTCTGCTTGCCAGAGGTGAGTTTATTTTGCTGAAAATCTGGCTCTGTTCAATCCTGTGGGAGAAAATTGCTGAATTATTATTATTATTACCAGATTATTGCTATTTAATTACTGCTCAGTAAATAATACTGCTAAAACTGGGAAAAGGACGGAAAGAGCCCTTTCCAGCAGAGGTTTTGGGAGGTGTGGAAGGTGTCCTTGAGCAGATCAGTGTCTCACACAAGAATAAGATTTAACTGTCCCTTCTTGTGGGCCTTCCAAAGACCATCTGACTGAGCTGGGCTGGAGTATGACAGGATACATGTGCTGATCCAGATAAGGGCAGGGACTGAAGGCAAGGAATGCTGTTTGTCTCTAGCCATGGATTCAGGACCTGCCCAGTGGAGCTCCCTGGGGAGCTGAATGTGTGGTTAAGGCAGCTTTGGATTCTTCTGGGCTGCATTTCCGCCAGCAGCACGTTTAGGTTAAAAACTTTTGCTGCCTTCTTTGCTGCCCATCTCTGCCTCTCTGAGGCCCTTCAAATCCTCTGACATGGCTGCAAGTGGCTGCTTCTCAAGGTGGTTTTTGCAAGAATTCATGGATTTAAAAGGAAAAAAGGAAAGCAAGACTATTGAAGATGTTTGGATTACCTGGGGTCACCCGACTGATCAGGGTAATGCTCTGTGTAGGAGTCAAAAGCTGAGCAGATGGGGGTGAATGATGGGGAATGGTCTGGGAATAGTATCCTCTCCCCTCAGTGTGTTCAGACTGTGATAGCATCAGTTCTTTCATTTCATGTTGGGATGTTTTCTTTGTCATTCAAAGACAGACAATTGCTTTTGGGCAGCGATTTTTCTTTTCCCCCTTTGTGTCTGACCTTGTTGGCAGGAGGCACAAAACGCTCCTAGAAGGTTGTTGTCAGCTTGCTGGGGTCCTGGCAATAGTGTTTCTGAGTGTGGATCCCACAAAACTCAGCTCTGGCAGCTCCTGACTCTTGTCATCTTGATTCTTCCAAGCAAGTTGTCAGCTCTGGTACTGCTTTTGGCAAGTGATTCCAACAGATTATAACCATTCCATCCCACCTGGAATGGTTATAATCCAATCCCACCAAAAAAAAAAAATCACATCAACCCAAACCCCGAATAATTCAGGGTTCTCGTGATCTCTTTGGTTACTGTGCAATGAAAGGAACATGGGAAGCATCTGTATGTGTAGAAATTGCCATCGTGGCTCAGATGTGGGGAAGGATGTGCTGGATTCCCTTTGGAATTGAGACCCTGCACAGGAAGGATTCTCTGCTGGGCTTTAGGATGCTTCAGCCAGGCTTTCTGGTTACTCTGTTGGGCTGGAAAACACCCGCATGTGCAGCTCTAAATACGACAGACGGGGAGTCACTGCTTCATTTTCCCCGTGTTATCACTGCATGGAGCTGCTTCCCAACAGTGCACGTGACAGCAACCAGCTGCACTGGTCACCACTGCAGGGACTTCAAAAATGGCCTCCCAGATGTTTTCCAAAGTTCCCAGGAGATGCCAAGACTCTGTGAGCACCAGGAAGAGACCTGCTGGTGAGACCCGGCTGGCACCTCGAGCTCACCTGCCTGCGGGAGGTTCGGGTGTCGTGGCCAGCTGAAAGCATCAGCACAGTGTTGCTGGTGTTTGGCAGCACAGGGATAAGAAGGAGCTTGTGTGAAAGAGGCTTTGTCTTTCCCTTTGTCTCCTTCCACGCCACTTCTTTTGAAGAAACTTGTCTGCAAAAGCCGTCAGTGGGAGGATCAGGGTCTCGCTTCCTGGAACAAGGTTGCCAAAGCAAGCCGAGATTTGGATCTAATCCAGCAGCCACAAGGTGCTAAAGGCTGTCTGGGCAGCAGAGCACACTCACACATGTCAGAGTGCAGGGTGCAGCCCTCTCTTTGCTTGGCAACCTTCTGCTCCCTCTCTCTTCACATTTCAAGAAACATTTTGAAACCTCTTCAGTTCAAAGGCACTTTGGTGAGATCGCCGCAAGTCCCAGGGAAGATTTGACTTTGTTTTGGTTTTGACACCCTTTTCATCCTTTCAGTAAATGCTTCTGGGATGCTGAGACGTGGGATGCTGAAGGTTGGAAAGTGGTGGTGTGCATCCTCCTGAGGGCTCACTTGGGCTGGGGTTCAGCTCAGGGCTGGAGCATCTTTGAGAATCAGGCTGGGAGAGCTTGGGGGGGATCAACCTGGAGAAGGGAAGGCTCCAGGGAGACCTCAGAACCCCTTCCAGAGCCTAAAGGAGCTCCAGGAGAGCTGGAGAGGGACTTGGGACAAGGGATGGAGGGACAGGACAAGGGGAAATGGCTTCTCACTGCCAGAGGGCAGGGATAGATGGGATATTGGGAAGGAATTGTTGGTGGTGAGGCCCTGGCACAGGTTGCCCAGAGAAGCTGTGGCTGCCCCTGGGTCCCTGGAAGTGTCCAAGGACAGGTTGGACGGGGCTTGAAGCAACCTGGGCTAGTGGAAGGTGTCCCTGCCTGTGGCAGGGGGTGGAATGAGATGAGTTTTAAGATCCCTTCCCACCCAAACCACTCTTGAATTTGATTCTGGACAAGCTGAAAACCAGCTGATGAAGGAACCAGGCCTTGGCAGGAGGAGGCTTCAGCAGATCCTTCGATCCCACACAGTGAGTGTGTCTCTGCCTGGAAGCTCAGTGAGACAAAAGGTGCCCTGTGAGGGATCCCAGGATGGTGTTTCACCTCCTGTTCCCAGCTTGGAGATCGTGGCTCCAACATTAGCTGTGATCATGGACTGAAACCATGAGTGCTTAGTGAGGAGTTAAGCAGCTTGTCACCAGAGCACTGTGTCAGCCCTCTGAAAAGCGGAGTGACCTACTTTCTTGCCTTTTTTATTCAAATTGCTGGACCAAGCCTTGTAATCAGATAATATGTGCTTGATGAGTGTTGAATTCCATTAGCTGCTCTATAATAACTGAGTTAGAGGTCATACATCTTGTAAATTCCTGACTTGACACCGTTTGTGTTATAGCACTACCAGTAAATATTTCTAATTAAAATTCTTTTAACAATGTGTGAAATCTTCTTTCGCTCTTCAGAACTCTTTTCTAAACTGTCACATCAAACCAAATTGGACCCACCCAACTGTTTTGTTGCAGCCTATGAATGAGCTTCATCTCCTGCTGTAGAAAATGTGAATGATAAAGATGCCAAGAGTTTGCTTGGGGAAAAATAGAATTATTTTAAGCGCAGGAATAAATACGGTCTTCATTCATCTCTCTCACTCTCCTGGGGTGCAGTGGCATGTGCTGCATGAAAGAAAAAAAAAGGATGAGCCACCCTGCTAAATCAGTGCTGCAGAAGTTTTGGTGTCTGTTCCTCCCTAAGGAAGTGCACACATGAGTTCTTTGATAAAAGTGTGATCATACCATGGATCTCATAACAGCAGCCATTTCCTTGCATGAAACACAGACAAACCCAGGGCATGGATTCTTTTTAGGGGGCTTTTTAAATAAATCTTGTTAATTTGAAGGAAATATTCATCTTTGCCACAGCTGAGACATGGCATGAGACAGACTTTTCTTTAATATAAGCTGGTTACATTCCTGCACTATCAATTTAAAAAAAAAAAAAAAACAAACAACAAAACCAGAATAAGTTTTTCTGCCGTTGCTTGAACTGCATGAAAGGGTTACATGTTGCTTATCTCTCTGCTCTGTTTTCAGACTGAACTGCTTGACCTCTCCACGGTGGATGTGATCTTGATCTCCAACTATCACTGCATGATGGCACTGCCCTACATCACAGAGTACACAGGGTTCACTGGGACAGTCTACGCCACCGAGCCCACTGTTCAAATTGGCAGGTAAAGAGCCCCTTAATGTTCTCTGCTCCTCTTTCATCGCCGCCCAGGAGAAGGTGTAAACGACAACGTGGGGAGAGCAGTGGTGTCTGATGTTCCCAGGAGGCTCTTAGGCAGGAGCTGAACTCCAGCCCAGTCCTTAGCGCTGCAAACTGTGTTAACTCAGTGTTTCCCAACCTCTGGAACCATCTGCCTTCAACTCTTGCAGCAGGGGCTTTGTGTTGAGTCCAGGCAGTTGATGTGGGACGATAGATCTGGAGTGGGCTGAGACACCTGGAGCAGCAATTGCCATATGGCCAACTTGGAACCCCGTGGATTAGGGATTCCTCCTGCTCCTCTCTGCTCCCCTTAAACTAAAGGAGTCTTTTCAATAAGGAAGCTGGGAAAGGTTGCCCAGAGAAGCTGTGGATGCCCCTGAATCCCTGGAAGTGTCCAAGGCCAGGTTGGACGGGGCTTGGAGCAATCTGGGCTAGTGGAAGGTGTCCCTGCCCATGGCAGGGGATTGGAAGTCATGAGCTTTAAGATCCTTTCCAACCCAAACCATTCTAGGATTCTGTCATTCCATAGAACCACACTGTCCTCCACTCCATGGAAGGGAATCTGAGCTGACTTCCCCTCAAATGACACTTGAGTTACAAAAGCTCTGAGCTCCAGAGAGAAGCGCTGAGAGAAATAGCAGCAACAGGAAACTGAAATAGGAAATCTGAGACCTGACAATGCAGTCAAACCCATAATAGTCACCAAAATTGCCAAACTGTCTTACAAAATTGTCTTGTTGATTGTCAACAGCAAACCCTGCAGGTTTGTCCCTTGATGAGGCCTAACTGGCCTTGTGGTCTCTGCCTCCCTCCTGCAGAGCAGCTGCCTCGTTCAGTAATTAGAACCCACTGTTAGGCCCTGGTGTCTGGACGACTCTCTAAGCACTTTAGGGCAGGAATCTTTGGCTGTCAATAGTTCTGTGCAAACTTCCCAGGCCAGAGTAATTCTCCCATTGTGTGACAACAAACAGGAACTGAAGGCCCTTGCAGGTGAAAGGGATTGTACGAATATGAACTAGTAATGGACCTCTGGGGTTGGTCCAGAGCTGAAGATAACAGTCTGGTGGGAGAGTGTAGTGGTGTAGTTCTCCCCATCCCAAGTAATTCCAGATGCCACTCTGCAGGTAAATCTCTGACTTCCTCCCTTCAAGAGGGAGCCTGCACTCAACTGCAGATGCAGTGAAATCTGCAGGGAGAATTTCTAATGCCTGACGTGTTTCTCTGTCCCAAATGTGCTCTGGTGGAGGAGGAGAGTTCCCTCTGTCGATGTGCTTGGCTTCTCCAGGTGATAAACAGGCACCAGCTAACGAGCTTTCCTTGTGCCTTTTGTCTCCTTCCATACTGACACGTTATGCCAGTAATGAAGAAATTATCTTGCACTTCCCAAATAACCCATAGCCCAGAGGGGCGGATCCTGTGCTGTCACAACGGGGCAGATGGAATCGGGAACGCTGTGTGGAGGAACAGGGATGGTGTTGGTGGTCGGTAATCGCTGCGATGCCTCTGATGGGGGGAAACCGCCTGGCGGTGTCACAGTTTAGGAGGGTGTTTTGGAAAGATTTGGGACAAAGCTCTCTCCCGTGTGAGAGGCTGCAGGACTAATTTAATCCCGATCATCTTTTCAGGCTCCTCATGGAAGAACTGGTGAATTCCATTGAACGCGTGCCAAAGGCTCAGTCTGCCTCCATGTGGAAGAACAAGGAGGTGCAGAGGTAAGGAACGAGTCACCGGGAAAGGTGGCTCTCCTAAAACACCAGCCAGAGTTTAGGATTCGCTGGAATGATGGGTCAGCTCCCACCATTTGAGATTTCCAAGAACAAGGTTCACTTGGGTCGGTTCTTTCTGTAAATCGTTTGCACATTGTTGGGCTTCCAGCCTCACCAGCTTGATTTAGTTTAGCTCCATGGTGGTGCATAAAACTAGTACATCTTTGTATTAACTTCCCAAAAAGTTGTTGAAATCAGCAGGCTATTTCAGCTTAATTATATTGGATTGGAATAATTGAAATTTAAAATGATATTTCCATTCATGCTCGCTGAAATACTACGAAAGTCAGGACACAGCTGTTGGAGGTAACAGAGCAGCGTCACCTTTCTTCCCATCTTATTTTACACCTGACCAGCAGAAATGAGATTTTTGGCTTTCCAAAGCTTCAAGCCACATCAAAATCTGAATATAAAAGGTTGTTTGGAAACACCACGTCCATTATTCCAGCTGTTCATCAAAACAAGGTGCTCAAAATTGAGGGCTTCTACGTCCAACAATTTGCAAGCCTGTGGAATCTAAAAGTTATCCATACAGTTTACTAATTGCACATAAGGAAATAAAAACAATTTTAGGTGTTCAACGTGTTCCTTGGAGGAGACAGTTTCGTTTTTAGCACATTTTAAAGATGGGGTGGTTGATTAGAAAGTTATTTTTAAAGGCTGCTTTGTGCATTTTTAATTGATCTCCCGTTTTCTACCACTAATTCTTAAGGTGGCTTGATTTAAAAGTTCCCTAAAAATGAATTATTTCATACACTGTAGAAGTGGTCTTGATATTTTCCAGTACCACAAAGCAAAGAAATGAAAAAATCCCAATTTCCACGTCTTTTAGCTGTATATTGTGTTCCCCTGCCGAGCTTAGGAGCAGCCTTTGCACTGTAACTTCTGAAGAAGGCGTGTAAAACTCGGGTGTAAAGCAAAACTGAAGACGTTACAGTTTACCAGGATTTTCAGAATAGTGTCTTTTTTTTTTTAATGTTGGGGTTTGCTGGCCTGACCAGCCCCACTCCTGCACTCCCAGGGCGTGGAGGGGGAGCACTGGAGCCATTCTCCTCCTCCCACCCCGGCGTGTTTTGTATGCGCAGTTTGAAGGAGGGTCATATATCTTGGAGCTCATAGAATGTCGCTCGCCTGGTGGTCGTATTTTAGGAAAAGTGCTGCCTGGCACTTTACATGCTGCTGACTATTCCAGAGGCAAGCAGAGAGAGGGAATCTTTGTTCTGATCCAGCTGCTGGAGGAGGCTGCAGTCTTTTTTTTTTGTTGAAGTGGTATTTAAAATACGTTTTCCTCTCTCCTATTTCTGAGGAAGCACCCCAAAATTCATGTTCTTCCCGGGTCCCACCACGTAGCTGTTCTGAAGGGGTGCCAGGGAGGTACTGAACAGCTATTTAGTATCAGAAATTTGTATATCAGAAACTCTGCCATGAGGCTACAAACCAGTGTTGTCCACAGACAAATCTAAATTCCATTTCCACTTTTGCCCTGAGTTCCCCCTTTCACCTCCCCGTGCTTCTGTAACTCGGAGCTCCCACCCACCCCAGAGGGCACACGGGGACTTAATTAATGTTTGCAAAGTGTTTTGAGGCTCCTGGTGACAAGTGTCAGGCGGGAGTGAATGGAACTGATTATTAGAGCATGTGAGCAAAGCTCCCCTGCTCCACAAATCAGCACCTGGCTAATGGCACAGGCAGGGCTGGGCTGACATCCGTTAGTTAAGCAAATGTGATCCTTGAGGAATTGGTTTGGTTTTTTTTTAATACTTGGCTGTTGCTAGGACAGAATGCTTATTACTTCTGAGTGTAACTTGAATTTCTCAGGCTGATCAATGCCCATTACTGCTTTACAGTTCAGCTGGTTCTACTCTGAACGGTTAGTATAGAACACAAAAGTGTTGTCATCTCCGTTAGATAAAGCACTGGAGCATTTTAAATGCAAACACTGTATAAAATATAATAAGTTCATTAGAGTGGTTTCCGTTTTTCCATTATCAGATCCAGTCTGAACTAATGGCTTAGCCAGCTTTATTGCCAGTGGGTTTTATTTGAGATGAGCTCTGTAGAGCCAGGATATCTTTCACACTGATTGGGATTCAGGGGGCAAAGAGGAAGTTTGCCTTATGAAAGGCACTTTGTTGACTTCTTGTCTGATGCTTTCTTATATCTTTCTCTAAAATATCTGAAACAGGCTGTTTCCTGAGGCTGAATGGGGGACAGGTTCTGATCTAGTCTGGTGCTGCATCCTCCTCTCCCTTCAAACAATTCTCCTTTTTTTTTATGTCATATCTTAAATGTCACCCTTTGCATGGACCAGGAGGGACTGTCTGTGTGCAGATGCCCAGTTAAAAACCCAAACCTCTCGAGTTTCTCCAGCCTAAATTTTGTGTCCCTGATGGTGCTGCTTCACGGTGCCCTCCTGCTTGTGGCTGTCCCGGCATCTGCCCACACACATCTGGTTGGTGGGAGATGATCCATAACAGGGCGTTGCCATGATTTTAGTAGATTTACTCCAAACTGTAAAAAAATACCCTCTGGTAACTCTGTACACATTTTAAAGGTGCTTTTACAGATTTTAAAGGGTGACAGACTGAATCCAGCAGGGGCACATCTGAGGGACCAGCACCTCGTGGTCTCTGTGCCACTCACCCAGATGAAACCACTGGAGACTGGTGCCCACTGGTCCCTGCCAGGGATCAGAGTATTTTTACAGCATAGCCACAGAGTCAAGGCTGCTAGAAACTTCCTTCAGTCACCAAGGACAATTCCCCACTTTCTCCATTACCTGGAGAAATATTCTCCTCTTCCCAGAAGAGAAGCTCCTGAAAGCATCCAACACTAAATGCCTCTTACGGTGGGTTAAAGGCTTTTACGGGCAATTTGCTTCAGTGCAGTGGTGGACAACTATCCACATCGTGTGGCCTTTTGTTGCTTGACTTCCCAAAAAAAGACCTTGAAGGCTTTGTTTGTTTCCTGAAGCACAATGAGCTTTCAGCCAGCGTGTGCTGGAATTACAGTTATCGCTCCAGACCTGTGCAGTGGTCTTGGCAAGAGCTGCCCTTAATCCTTTCTTCAGTATCTTAAATTATGGAGGGGTTCACTGACCTAGTAGATATAACAATAAATTAAATTCCTTTAAACAAATTGATCAAGGAAACTTGACCAATTTCCATAAATCTTTGGAAATTGGTTTGAATTAGCCTTTGATTTAGCATTGGTTTAATATACAAAAAAAAAAAATAATAAAATCCTATTCTTCTTACGCATTTGGCAGCTGTGCTGCTTCCTGCCTCAGTCCATGTTCCTAAGGAAGATTTATTTCCCAGGAGTTAGCCATCCCTCTTAGAGCCTGTGACATTATAGTTCACTTCTTCCCTTGACAACGCTGTCCAGCTCACTTGCAATGTCTGTGAGGGGCAGAATGGATGGATTTTACTTTGGTGTAAAACATCTTAAAGACTTCCGTGTAGGGGATTTCAAAGAGCTCTGCAGTGTCAGCTCGTGCATCCTTTGCCAGTGCACTGGGGGGTGGCGTGAAGGCAGGGAAGCTGAGCTGCAGGGACACCTGCTCTTGGAAGAGACCAGTGACAAAAATGAGAGCAGGGCCACCACCTGATTTTAATCACAGGATTGTTTCAGATTATTAGGGTGTTAGATTATTCACATGTTTTCAGATTATTAGGATGTGCAAAACAGACACTGATCCAAGATCCCAGTCATCTCTGCCAGTGCTGGGGGTGCATTTCACGTTGACATCTCATTTTTTCGGTGATGGAAACACCACAAGAGTTGTGATAACACCTCAGTCACAGCTCCTTCTCTGATGCAAGGGCTGGATAGAACAGCAACGAAGAGCTGAAGGACAGCAGTCCTTGGGGTGGGGTGGAACGGGCTGCTCCTCAACAGGAGCCCTGACTTGGAAGCGTATTGGAAACCAAAAGAGTGAAGTGTGAGATCTGGAGAATTAGAGAGGGGTGTGAAAAGTCCACCAGGCCACTCTGAAGACGTTGGTGTGTGCAGGTTGCTGCCGGCGCCGCTGAAGGACGCGGTGGAGGTGTCCATGTGGAGGAAGTGCTACACCATGCCAGAAGTCAACGCAGCCCTCAGTAAGATCCAGCTCGTGGGATATTCCCAGAAAATTGTGAGTACCTCTAAAAGCTGCCCTCAGGTCAACACCAACAACTTGTCTCCCATCTTTTCCCTGGGAAATGCCCTTCCTTTTCTCTTTCCCCTCCTGGTCCTGTGTAAGATCTAGTTACCGTAGCCTGGGAAAGCGAGACTGGATTATAAGGAATGTCCCGCAGTCTCTGCCTCCCAGGAAGGGTTCCTGTGTGGTGAAATCAGAGAATATCCATTTGTTTCTCCTCTTCCTTGGGGAGTCCAATTTTAAGGCTGTGCACCTTCAAATTTGGAGTTGATGGCCGGCCCACTGAGAGCTGGGAGGATGCAGGGAATGGATGGATCCTCCCTGTAAAGCCACATCCCCTCCTGAGTTACCGTATCTCACTTCTGGGAATCTTTTGAGTGCTTCAGCCTCCACTTTCTTCCCTGCTGTAAATTAGGGATTGTAAACAAAACCTAATGGTTCAACGTGAACGGCAGAAACTCCTTTCCCAGAGCTCCCAGATAACACTCATTGTCTGTAATGTTGTTGACTGTAATCCAGTGTAGTTTCCAGAATGAACTGAACCAACAGTTCCATAGTCTGCAGATCCCTCATGGTTTGCAGGCAGGATGTGGGCCATGGTACCTGTTTTTTTGTTGCTCAGGGCCATAAGGAACAAAAAAATGGGTTGAAGTAAGTTGTGGCTCCTCAGTATCCATGGGTTGTTACTCTTAATCTTCAACCACCCTCATGGTGTGGATGCACCTCCTAATTTTAACTCTGTGCATCTGAGCCAACCATTCTTTTACAGTTACTGTGGAAAAAAAAAACCACAAAACACATTTTATCTCCTCCCAGAGCTAACTTTTAAAATTATAACCAGACTTTAGAGCCTTGGTTTACACGCTCTGAGGGATGAAGGCCCTGCCTTGTTCTGCAAGGCACCCACATCTGTGCTGAGATAGTAGAAAAATCATCAGCATTGCAGGAATCAGGTGCCTGTTCCATTATTCAGGAAACAGAAAGCAGATCACATTAGGGAGGTGTACGTGGAGGCTTATTTTCCTCTCTCCAAACAAGGGTAACAAATGGCTGCGTGCAGGTTTCTGATGACACCTGG
Organism: Empidonax traillii; assembly: GCF_003031625.1. NCBI lineage: Eukaryota > Metazoa > Chordata > Aves > Passeriformes > Tyrannidae > Empidonax > Empidonax traillii. The sequence continues at coordinate 291,016 of NW_020956253.1, read as the reverse complement.
GAAGGAGACAAATGTCAGGCTGCTCCTGCTGAAACTAAACTGTGGATTGAGTTTGCGGGGTGGTGTTTCTAAATCACCAGTAGGCAGCATCTAAAAAGAAGTAAAGTTAGGAAGGGGATGAGTCTGAGGTCAAGTTTGTTTTCCACAGCAAAAATTTGCAACCCAAGCAGAGTTTTTTATCAGTGGAGAGGTGCTTGTCCCTCCTTCTCTCCTGCTGGCCAGTACCAATTTAATTTGACTAAAGGAGGATAGAGTTTTCAAAGATTTAAAGCCCTTACAAACTTTTTTAGTACAGCAAAAGCAGGCAGAGGACCAAGACCCTGGGTGATTCCTTCATTTTGAGGTATGGGTAAGTCTGAGCTCAGTTGGATGTCACAGGTTTCACATGGAAAAGAGACTTTGTGGAGGCCCTGCCTCAGGAAAAGCAGAACTGCTTTTAAAATTCACATCACTGATGACAAAATGACCTGTTTGGGGGCTCACCCAAGTTAATGTGTCTTGCTGTGTGTTCCAGGAGCTGTTTGGTGCCGTGCAGGTCACCCCCCTGAGCTCAGGCTACGCTCTTGGAAGTTCCAACTGGATCATCCAGTCCCACTATGAAAAGGTTTCCTACGTTTCAGGATCTTCTCTACTTACAACACACCCTCAGGTACAGCCCCTGACTTCTCTTAGTCCTCTTTAGAAGGAAATGTCTTTGCTAAAAACATTTAGGATAGAAGCCATCCTAAGGGAATTCTGTTATCAGTGCCTGGGCTTAGTGGCCATTGATCAGACACACCCTGATAAGGGACAGGTATCAATAGTTATGAGGGAAACATCACTAAAATTCAGTGTTATTGGTGATTTGATGTTCACTTATAGCTGTGAAATTCTCCTTAAAGAGGAAATTTTCAGCTGAGTTAAACAATAGAGCATTAGTGAATTTTTTTGAAATCCATATTTCACCAACGAGTCTTCGCAGACAGTTCACAGACTACTGCTATATCACTTCTGAAACATCCTTCCTTGGGAGAAATGATGGCTAACTGCCTGCCAACTCTTCCACCCTGCTCTGCTAAGGGCAAAGTCTTTATAGTGCTGTAGATGTAATTTCCAGTAAATTAATTCTCTCCAGATCCATAAATTCTTAGTGCAAAGAAAGGCTCCAAGTTTGCGGGGCTGGGTGCTTCAGAAGTTGTCAAAATAGTTAAAAGCGTTATTAGCAGGAGGTATTTAAAAATAATTTCTAGCAAATGTGTCAGGTTGATGATCAGTAAGTGATTTCCCCCAAGGTGGGGGATCTGCTGGAGTGCTTTGCTGCTGAGCATCCTTCACTTAAAAGCTGGTGCTCAGGAGCTGAGCAGCTGCAGAAGAGAAAGGATCTTTAATAGTCTGGCCATTCTTCAGCTGCACAAAATGTATCAGAGCCCCTAAATCCCTTTCTCTCCTCAGCCTCATTCCATCCTGGGTTGTGTTGTCGCATCCCCTCCTAGTGAAGGAGCAGCAATATTTGTCAAGGTGTAAAAGGAATATTTCTGTGAGGAGAAACTTCTGTAAGAAGTAGTTTGGGAACTGAGAATGTTTCTCCTTTGCTGATGTGAAGTGGTGATTGAATTTATCAGGTCAGACTGGCCACGCTTCATCATCTTCCAAAGGTGAACATTCTTCTGGAAACTCCTGGTAAAAGCCTTGTTTTTATGGAAGTGAACTCCCGGTGGAAGGGATTGAACTGCCTGGGAGGAGCACAGCCCTTGAGCTGTGATCTGCACTCACTGCAACCTGCAGCAGAAGTGGCAGCGTCAGACAGGGCAGTTTGAGCTTAAAAAGTGCAGGAGAAGGTGCTGAAACCTGAGATGGAACCTGGATTATTCACTGCTGACAGTGCTGCTTGTCCCACCTGCTTTCCAGAGCCTTGTTTTTTTAGCATCCAGTCCCTTGCACTTTGCCTAATTTTACACTAACACATATTTTGAAGGAACATTTTCCCAGATAATGAAAATCACATTCAGTTGGCACTTTTCCTGTTATTTACCACATCACAGGCGTTACCAGAAATCAGCATTCTCTCATATTTGCCCCCAGATGCTTTTTGAAGCCAGTGGGTCGTTTTTCTCCTGGGTTCATCCCTGTAAACGCCAGCACAGGCTGCTCCAACGTGGATTCTGTAATAACCAGTGGGTTTTCTGAGCTGCCAGCCAGCTCTTCATCCCTCTGCTGTTTGACAGGCAACATGTAATGATAACAACATCTTGAGTGGCACAGAGTCAGAATTGTGTTCAGCACATCAACGTTATTTGTCTGACCTGTTTCTCCCCAGAATGGTGGTGAGCACTTCATCCTGAAATCCCCAGTTTTTGAGCAGTGTGTGAAAACAGTCACTGCATTTTGGTGTTAAAAGGGATGTCCTTTAAGCATATCCAGGCTTTTTTGAACAGCAGTAAAACCTGAGCGCTTTTCCAGTGAGCTGGGAGTTAGGCCTGGCACCATTAATTGTCCCCTTTTCTGTCTTCTGGCAGATGGTTTCTGTTGAAATTTTGCCTCCCCCTCTCCTGAGGCTCCAATTGACACCGTTGCCACTGAAGTGGAGAACAGGAGTTGACAGCACAGGTTCAGACGTGTCACTAAAAGCTTTTTAAGACATATTCTTTACATTAACCCACAAAAATCAATGCAGGCCCTCTCAGTGCAATGGCATGTGAAATTATGTGGATCTAATATGGCCTAATCATTATGTACATTATCACAGGCTCATTCCATATTATTTTTTATTGCATTATTGGCATTTCATTTTCACGGACACGCTACAGAGAGTCAGAGATTGGGATAAATCTCACGTGTCAGGTCTGATCCTACCAGGGGGGTGCACAGTGTAAACTTCTGTCAAAGTTGATGTGAAATTCCCCTGCTTGTTTAACAGAGCAAGGTCCTTCTCAACTGCTTCAGAATGGCTCTGGGAACTGTAATCAGGGGAATTAACCTCACAGTGGTCTTCAGGGTTCAGTAAAGGAAATCTCTTCATCAGTCTCTTCTGGCAGAAATCTTTCCTGGTTGGTGAGGCTGCAGAGAGTATCTACTCTCTGTTTGCTAGTGGAGAAAAGTGGGTTTGCATTTTCATTCTGCTTTAAGAAATTACCAGTGTAAAACATGTTAGTTAATAGACCTCAGTGAAAGAAGGGTGAAGCTTTTGGACTTTGATGATCCTTGGGTATTCCTGCCAACTCAGGGAAGTCTGTGATGCCATGATCCTGTGATTCAGATTCATACCCAAAACTGAGAACCTCAAGCCCAAAGGCCTTTGCTGATCTCATCTCTTCCCAAGAGAATCCAGTGAAGGGTTGAGGAAAATGGTGCTGCCCCTGTAGAGCCCTGCAAATCAAAGCTGACACCTGGATTTGCAAAGGGAAGTTAGTTGGAAACTAGAGGAGCCAGATCTCAGAATGCACGTGTCACACCTTCCTGACTCACTGCCACATCCTCAGCAAGTTACGGCCTTCTCAGTGCTCAGCTCCCGAGGCCACAAACTGATTAGACTCCAGGGAATACTTTGGGATGGATCCAGTTCCAATTCCGCTGTTTGTTTGGGCTCTGGGATGCAGGTAAACAATTGTCCGTGTTTTTATTAACTCCGGTCAGATTTCCACAGGTGGAGGAACGTGAAGTTTGAAGTGTTTGTGGCTGTATCTCTTCTGTCCTGCCCAGAGAAACCTTTGTTCTAACCTGCCCTTCCTCAGGTTGTTCCCCTGTGCTCTGTTCCAGCCCATGGACCAGGCTTCCCTTAAAAACAGCGACGTTCTCATCCTGACGGGTCTGACCCAAATCCCCACCGCCAACCCGGATGGAATGGTGGGGGAGTTCTGCAGCAACTTGGGTAGGTCACAGAGACAAATCCTCTGCCTGTTTTATCATCTTATTCATGGCTTTTGGGTGGGAAATAATTCTGAGATTTCCTGGAACTGAGTAAGTTGTCCAGCTATAGCTGCTGGCATAAAACTACCTGTTTGGATTTTACGAGGTGCTCCTGATGTCATTAATGCAGTAAGTGCTTGGAGAGACACAAGTTGTACCTGAAGTGTTTTGGAATGGAACAGGTATAATGAGATTTAATCATCTACTGCTCCTGGTTTGCTAAGTGTGTCACTTGGCTGCCAACAGGCTACGTGTGGCCTGGGCTTTGGATATTGTTCCCAGCTGAAATATTACCATTTCCTTCCTGTGTATCAGCCAGCGTGAAAATCTTTACATGCTTTTTTTATGACTTTCAGTTCTGAAAACAAGCACATCTGCTTCCCTTCTTACACCTGATTTTTAAATATATCAGAAGCCAACAGCACAATCTCTGTTTAAAAAAAAAAAAAAAAAAAAAAACTACCAAGATATATTTATAGACCCCCCAAAAATATAAAACCTAATCAGATGCTTTCACAGCTGGAAAAGCTGATAATTGCAAAGCTGTGATATCAGTGTGAATGACAGCATTTTCCAGCCTGTTTGGAATGTCACATCCAGTGCTGTTCTCTCCTTTTCTCCCCTTCCCCCTCCTCAGTTCCTCTGTGCTCTCACCCTTCTTCCATCAAACCCCTTTCTCGTGTCTGCCCTGCTGGGTCTTGCCTGAGATCTTCCCTTCATTTTAAATCCACTCCTTTTTGCAAGGAAAACGAAACAGTTTGTGATGGGAGGGTCCTTACAAACGTTACCAAAAGTCAAGACTAAATCAGACTGAATTCCTGCTCTAGTGCAGGGGTTGGAACTGGGTGATCTTTAATGTCCCTTCCAGACCAAACCATTCAATGATTCTCTCAATAAAGCACATTTTGGCGTTTTCTAAGAGTGAGAATCAAGGGTTTTACCAAAGATCCTTCTGCCAACGTCCTGGCTCCAGCAGGATCCGTGAGCAGATACCTGGAGGAGAGTAGAACAGAGTGAGATTAAAGGATACTTTCATAACCTTCAAGGGATTTTATTTCAGGAATTTCCTGAATCCGACATGATTGTCTAGTTGGTGAAGTTCAGTGGATTTGTTGCACCTCCCCTCAAAGCTGTGTTAACTCCTAACACCTGTGACTTCCTTTTCTGAGTGCTGTGTGTTTCACATGTGCGTGTTCCACCTGTGTTTTCATTGTTTTTAAGCACTGTTGGTGATTTTAATGCCCTGTGATCAGCTCTGGTGACCTTGCTGTGGTAGATCCAGATGTGCTGCCCTTCTCTGTCCCTCCTGGACCTTTGGGGGGGGGGGGTCATGGTGACGTGATCACCTCCCATCATGCTGAGTAAACCATTTCATTTTAATTAATCATTGCTAATTAAGATGCTTTTACAAATTAAAGTCTTAGAGATGCAGTTTGGCCACAGCAAAACCCAGGAGTTGAATGTGCACAAATAAACCCATTACATGTGTTGGTACAGGTGGGTTTGTCTGCACAAGCTGTTCTGGTTGACAGAAACACTCTGAGCTATTTTAAGGGGTTTGCAGAAGGTCTTCAAGCTTCTGTCTTTAATGAGACAATCATTAAAAACCAAAGGAAACTCCGTGCTTTAAAATAATGCCATTGGAAGAACCTGAAATCGGAGTTATATTAGCCAAAACCCAGCAGTCTGAAGAAATTAAGTAATTCTATATTAATACAGTGTTTGCGTGATACCAGCAGCAGTTACACATCTACCCAACATCAGGAGAAGAAAACAGGGAGTCAGTTTTCTTTGAAATGTGGAAAAAAGAGAAAAAAAGCAGTGGGTTGCTGGGAAAAACAAGAGTAGGCAAGCTGAGCACAGTAGTTTCCATCTGTGTTTCCCATTTCCAAAACGTTCAGGGGAGTGCAGAAGCAGCTGAGAACTCACTTGGTAAAAGCTCTAAAGCAGAACAACACTCACCAAAAACGTGTATGATGAGGTAACAGCACGCTGGGGGGAAGGTTCCCGAGGCACAGAAAGGGAAGTGTGAAAATCTTGCACCTTGATCTCTGTTCTCCTCCCAGCATGGGGAGTTGTAGGGGCTGATTCCCACCATTCCCAGGTGACATCCACGATTTCCTCTCCACCTGGTGTGTGCAGCACTGAAGCCACACCTTGTCCCGTCTCCAGATCCCTCTCAGTTTACCCCAAACCCCTCTTTTCCGTGCTCAGCACCAACATTCTGCAGCTCAAGGAGAGCAGTTGCATTTTCACATTGCCTTGGGCATCATCAGAAAACCGTCTGTGGGGACAGTCTGGGACATTTGGTGTGAGTGTGTGTTTAAATAAAGCAGGGGGAAAAAAAGCACAGTTTGCTTTTTAGGTGGCAGCTTGACCTTGTGGTGGCAGCTGTTGGAAAAGCAAGGATCTCTTTGGGAGTTGTGAACTGAACAACTTGTGATGGAGCCACTGAAGGAGACTAAATTTGAAATGCTGAGATTATTATACAGCTTTTTATCAAGAGGGTGCATCCATCATTCCCAGAGATAAATTGGGCTTTAAACAGCTTTCAAATAGACGTGTCCTTTTACTGACAACTCCAGAAAGTTGCTGTAGTGGTGCAGGGAGCCAGACTGGGCCTGCTGCTTGCTTGGAAAGAAATATGCTTGGAAAAGTTTTCATCCCCTAGGAGGAATAGGAATATTCACCAGGCCCGTTTCAGGGGTGCATCCTGTGCCGCCAGCACCATGGGATTTGATGGCACAGAACAGGAAAGAAGTTGCTGTGCAGGAGCAGTTGCAGCCAGGGAAGAGAAGAGTGAGGGCATAGGAGAGCAACAGCCCTGCAGACCCCCAGTCAGTGCAGCAGGAGGGGCAGGAGGTGCTCCAGGGTCCCCTGCAGCCCATGGAGAGGCAGCTGTGCCCCTGCAGCCCAGGGAGGTCCATGGGGGAGCAGAGATCCAACTGCAGCCCCTGGAGACCCCACACCAAATGCCTGAAGGAGGCTGTGACCTGTGGGAATCCCAGGCTGGAACAGCTCCTGGCAGGATCTGTGTCCCCATGGAGAGAGGAGCCCACTCTGGAGCAGCTTTGCTGGCAGGACTTGGGACCCCACAGGGACCCCACAGTGGAACAGCCTGTTCCTGAGGGACTGACCCTGTGGAAAGGGATCCCACACTGGATCAGCCTGATCCTGAAGGACTGACCCTGTGGAAAGGGACCCCACACTGGAACAGCCTGTTCCTGAGGGACTGACCCCATGGAAAGGGATCCCACAGTGGAACAGCCTGTTCCTGAGGGGCTGACCCCATGGAAAGGGATCCCACACTGGAACAGCCTGTTCCTGAGGGACTGACCCCATGGAAAGGGATCTCACACTGGAGCAGTTCAGGAAGAAGTGCAGCCCCTGGGAAGGGCTCACACTGGAGAAGTTCCTGGAGGACTGGCTCCCATGGGAAGGATCCCACACTGGAGTAGGGAGGAGTGTGAGGAACCCTCCCCTGATGAGGAAGGAGCAGCAGAGGCAACATGTGATGAACTGACCACAACCCCCCTTCCCTGCACCACTGGCAGGGAGCAGATAGAGAAATCAGAATTGATGTTGAGCTCAGGAAGAAGAGAGGGGTGGGGGGGAAGGTGTTTTTTTTTCAAGATTTGGTTTTATTTCTTATAACCCTACTCTGATTTGATTGGTAATAAACTAATTTTCCCAAGTCAAGTCCGTTTTGCCCACCATGGCAATCACTGACTGATCCCTCCCTCTCTTTAACTCTCCCCACAAGCCTTTCTGTTCCATTTTCTCCAGCCTGGGTCAACCCACCACAAAGGAATTAAACGTTTTTTTGGGGGCCTGGACACATTCTTTAACCTGCATGCCATAGGCACTGACTGCTGCAAGGAATAAAGCACGGGAAAGATCCCACTGGAGTCTTTGGATTTCCCTGGACTCCATAAAACTTTCAAACAAAAGTCTTCCCTGAGCATGTAGGTGGGGCAAAAAGACCCTCAATATGCTAAATTCATCCCCCAAATCTTGTCAAGGAATTGAAAGTCAGAGAGGTGATCGTGTTGGGATGTAACACCTGTGTTTTCAGGCTCTTCCACAGCTTTTTGGGGGGGATGTTTGATGCATGGTGTTACTGCTGCTGCACTGCAGTTAACAGCTGTAGGTGGTTGTATCCCACATCCACAGGTGAAATCCTAGTGAGGCAGGAATTGCTCAGTGAGCTGGACAAAGTATTTCCCCTTTCCCAGAAAGAAATTCTGGGAAATTTGTAATTCCTCCTGCCAAAGGAACACGATGTCTGCTCAGTGCTTGCTTTTGCTGCCGTGCTCAGATCTGCCTCAATTACAGAGTAAACCTATTTTTCTTTCTCGTTTTCCTCATTTTATTCCAGTCCCATGCTGTCTGCAAGTTTTAAATTGTTCTTGTTAAGTGGAAAGGACAGAAACACTTTGTTTTTAAAAAGGGGGAAAACTCCATCACCCATTTCTGTCTGAAACAACCACATCTTCAGCCTTCCACCTGAAAACTGAGCACAGAACAGTTCCCCACGTGTCGTGCTTTTGGCTGAGACCTGTGAGCCGCTGCCCTTCCCCTCTGGTGGACAGCAGATAGCTGGGGGAGGGTTTATTTGGGCAGGGAGGTGGTTTGTGTCCCTCATTTATCCTCCTGTGCCGGTACAAGACCGCCCTCTCCTGTCAGGAGTTTTCCATGTGCTCAGGCTGTCGATGGAGTTCTAAGCCTGGAGGAGGCAGTAAATAAATGCAATTAGTGATCAGAAGTGTTCATCTCAATTCATAATGTGCCCTGCTGGCTCGTGCTTCTTTTTGTGCAGTACTTGGATTAAAGGATTCAGAAGTTTAAATATGAACCCTGTTCACTGATTTTTGTCATTCTTCTCTCCCCCAGCGATGACTGTCCGGAATGGAGGGAACGTGCTGGTTCCCTGTTATCCCTCTGGAGTGATCTACGACCTGCTGGAGTGCCTGTACCAGTACATCGACTCTGCAGGGCTCTCCAATGTCCCCTTTTATTTCATCTCACCTGTTGCCAACAGCTCCCTGGAGTTCTCCCAGATCTTTGCCGAGTGGTAAGTGCCCAGGGGCAGCCCCAGTTCTCACCCTCAGCCCTGGGAAATTGTTCTCTCTGCCTGGCATGTTCTAGTTTACACTTGATTAGAATTGTGGAGGCGTTTCTGGAGTCACGGGGGGGGGGGGGGGTGTAAGTAGATGTTCTATAATTAGGGAAGGATCATTTCCTATGGAATGGCCACACTCAAATAATCTCTGGTTTTTGGTGCTTGCACTGATGATCAAATGATGGAAAAAAAAAATAGGGCAGGAGTATCCTGGGCTGGATGAGGCAGAGCACTCAGGTCAGGAGAGGGGATCCTGCTGAGGCCACACAGAGAGTGTTCTATCCTGTTCTGGGCTCCCCAGTAGAAGAAGGAGATGGGATTACTGGAGCAAGGCCAGCACAGAGATGAAGAGTCTGGAGGGCAGAAGGCCCAGGGGGATCTTATCCACGTGTAGAAACACCTGAAGGGAAGAAATAAGGATGAGGGATCCGACTCTCCTCAGCAGGGCCCACTGACGGAACAAGAGGCACAAATTGAAACGTGAAATTCCAACAGGGTGAGGGTTTAAACTGCCAGAGGGCAGGGTTAGATGGGATATTGGAAAGGAATTCTTTACTAAAAGAGTGAAAAGGCCCTGGCACAGGTTGCCCAGAGCACCTCTGGCTGCCCCTGGATCCCTGGAAGTGTCCAAGGCCAGGTTGGAGCAACCTGGGCTAGTGGAAGGTGTCCCTGCCCATGGCAGGGGGTTGGAACAAGATGAGCCTTCAGGTCCCTTCCCACCCAAACCATTCCATGGTTCTGTGATTCTGGGGAACTCTGCCACAGGTTGTGCAGAGAGGGCGTGGAGACTTTTCTGTGGAGACACCAGAACCCAACTGGGCACAGACCTGCTGTACCTGGGAATGCTTTAGCAGGGGTTTGGGCTGGATCCCAAGAGGTCCCTTCCAGCCTCCATCCACCATTCTGTGATTCTGAGCCTTAGAGAGGAGAGCCCCCAACCACCTGCAACTCTTCCCAAATCCTTACAAATGGAGACATGCTCTGGATTATTAGTTAGGTAGCTTTTCATTCCTTTCTTCCTCTCCAGATATTTTAAAGTCTGGAGGCCCTGGAAATCTTATGTGATTTGGTCCCTCAGGAGAATTGTAAAGAGGATTGAAATCTGGTGAATTTACGTGGAATGGAGGCAGAGCTACAACCATCTGTAAAACAGAGGTTTGGGGGCAGAGCTGGGGTTGATATTCAGGGATTCCAGCCTTCAGTTCTACTCTTTAGTCAGCTGAAGAAAATGTCCTGCTCTTAATACCTCTCAGACTTTATCAAAATTAGTTTGACCCGGGCTTATTGCTTTTTTAATGAAGTGAAAGTATGAGGCAGGCGGTGCTTCCCGGAAAAAGCCACCAGGACAGTGTCACTGCTGGTAATTGTCCCCCAGACCTCTGACAAACAGCTTCTGGAATAGGATGAATCAGTAGTCTGGATAGAGCTCGTCAACAGCTCTTAATATCTGTGTTTTAAAGATAAATGATGTAAGACAGCAGGTCCCTGTGAGCGTTGGGCCTTGGTGAGGGGCATTTTACCAACACTGCAGCTGCAAAAATAAAATGCTCAGGAGAATTAGATTATAAAGAACCAAAGGACCAAGTCACCCATGAGAAGTGGGACGAGACAAGTGGAATTTTTCTGTGGACAGATGATTTGGCTTTGCAGGAACTGCTGAGGTCTGGATTAGCAAATGGGGATGCTGAGTTACAGATTTGCCTTCGGCAGCAAAGGATCTGTTACACAGTGTGTACACAATTACCTTCAGCTGTCTCGCACCTTCTCTGCGTGATCTCACCGTGATTGAGTTGTTTGTTCCATGTGGGTGTTGATCCTCTAACTAGAAAGACTGGAAGCAACAAAACAAATCAGTGATTTTGCACCTGATGCCAGAAATCACACGGTGGTTTTCTCCAAAAAAAAAAAAAAAAGTGTGTCAGTAGATGGCAGCAGATGCTGCAGGATGTTCTGCACCTCTCACCCAGCTGGTTCCCTTCTCTTTTACAGGTTGTGTCATAACAAACAAACAAAGGTGTATCTTCCAGAACCTCCTTTTCCCCATGCTGAGGTAAGTAAACCCTGGTCTTGTTTAGTTTCTGCATCCTGTGTGGCTGTTGCTTTTTGGGTGAACCCTTTGCACAGCTCTTTAAGTTTTGTGTTGTTATTCACACAAGTGGTTTTCTTTTTCCTTTGCTTTCTGTGATGAATTTGGGAGCGTGGAGGAGGAAGGAATGGTGGTGTTCCCTCAACTCCCAAATTCCCATCTTTATTTCAGTATCTCATACATGGTTCACTCCTTCCCCCTCAGAATGTGATCCATGGTTGGATGTTTGCTCTTGTCCCACTGCAACCACGAGTGTTCCCACTGGGAACAGGCGGTTTTCCCACTGAAGTAAACGAGAGGCAGGTTGGGAAAAGAAGAAACAGGACTGAGAAATAATTTTAGCTAAATCTTTCTCCAGTGAGCCATTTGGGGCAGGCAGAAAACTGTCTCTTTTAGTTGCTGTGGTCCAAACTGTTTCGTGAGATATCCAGGGTGGTCACTGCAGATTTAAGAGCCCAGAAATTAAATCCTTTGACAGACATGTTTGGGTTTGGTTTTTTTTTTTTTTTCCCATCTGAAATGTGTCATCCAGGGATTTGTTCTGGAAATTGCCATTACCCGTCGTATCTATCATCAGAGGCGTTGTTGGAAGTAGGATCTGACCAGGAGCCCTCACTCTTTCCAGATGCTTGAACGTATTTCAAGCAGGATGTGCAGTGAATTATGTATAATCTGTTACCAGAAATAATGTGGACTGCAGGGCAAGCCACCTGCTCACCACTTGGTTTCTAACAAAAAAAAAAAAAAAAATCATTCCCGCTGATAAATCAATTCCAAAGGCTGATCCCTGAGAACAAGACTCTTTCCCCCTCCGTCTCCTGCTTTCTGGGGTGTCCTTGTTGTTCCACAGTGTCATTGCTTTCACTGACAGCCCATATTCTGGTTCACAGTATGCTCTGGAACTGGCAGATTGAAGTGAAAACCCATCCAAAAAAAGAGAAGCCAGACATGCAGCTGTCACAGACTGGATTAATTAACCCATCTTATATGATGGCCCCTTTGTGTTTATAGAGTGATAACGGTGTCCTCTCCTTCTCAGGATGGGTGACGTTCTCCAGAGGCCCCGCTGAAGACGAGATTTTTAACCCAATGATTGTGTAGCTGTTGAAACAGCTTTGCAAAAACTGCTCTGGGCTTCATGTGGAGACCAAGGTGATTGTGCAGGAAAGGGGATCACAGATCAGCTTAGGGGACCATCCACAAGATGTCCATGTCAGGGCCCCACTGCTCGGCACAGGCCTCGGATTCCTTGTTAAATCTGCAAAATCTTGCAGCTGACGCTGTGTGTGCGCCTCACACGGTATAAAACATCTACATAACCACTTTTCCTGTGGCTCCACAACCTCCCAGTCAGGAGCTTTTGCTTTACTGCCACTTCAGGGGGTTCTTAATGAGCGTGAGAAGCAGACAGTGAGTGATGGTTTCCACTGGACAGGTTGTTAGTGGGGAATTGCTTTGCTTTTCTAGAAGTAATGGTGGGTTGTGCAGTGTAACCTGCACAGAAATTGTCCATCATGAAAGGATGTGCTTTAACTGATCAATTGTTGGAGGAAAATAGGGAATTACTCAGACATGTCTCTTAGTTCTTAGGAAGCATTAATAACATGCCTGGCATGATACATCAGAGAGGGACAGGCCAGGAAATAAGTTTCTAATTATCTCCAGAACAAGCCCAGCCCAGCACAATGCTGGTCCTGAAATTTGATGTTCCTCTTCAGTTGTATAAACAGCGAGATTTAAAAGCAAACAAGGCAAAAATTCCCCCAAGTCCTTGTTGTGGTCTCTTGCAGCAATGAGTTTCCAGCATAGTATAACAGAATAATTACTTCCTTTAATCAGCTGGGATTGTGTTTGGCATTTCACTTAACTATCCCTTTATTATTGTCACAAGAGGATAAATAAAAGCATCCTCGTTGTCTCTACAAGTGCTATTTTTATTCCTCCTCGCTCTCTGCACTGAGTTGTTTGAAGCTTTTTCCTTCTCTTTGCATGGAAATTTTCCAGGTTTATGGTTTCTGGTGCGTGGTTTGAGCTCGTTCCTTGCTCTGCTGTGCCGAATAAAACCAGACACGTGCTCAGCTCCGCAGAGGACCCAAAACACTTCTCCCTCCTTGTTAGTCCCACTTTTATGTAGTAGAAGGTGCTCATCCATCTCCTCCCACACAGTCACTGGTGCAGTTTTCGAGGTGGAAATTTGTTTCCCAACATCCAGTCTGAATGAGCAAGGAGTGGAGGTTAAAGTGCTTCGGGTTCGTGGGGATGGATTTGGATATCAATTCCTGCAGAAATTAGTCTGAGTGGAGTGCCCAGATCCTGGCACAGGCTGGTGAAGTCCCACCCTGCGGCCTTTTAGCAGTGCACAAACCAAACCAAAAAGCTGCTTTTTAAAGGCATTTCTGAGGGGAGAGTTGCTGTGGAGGGACTTGGGATATGGGTCAGGACCAGCCAGACATTTCCCAGGGGGAAAACCAGGCAAGTGGAGGAGCAGTTGGGGAAGGGATGGGTGGCTCTGTGAGTGGCTCTGCCCTGTGCTGGAACAGAAGTAGAAATGCAGTTTTTCACCAGCAGTTCCTGTGATGGGGAAGGGAGGAGAAGGAGCTCAGGCTGGGAAAATGTTGGAAGCTGCTGCAAAGTTAAAAACTGGAGATCCCAAATGTTTGTGGGTACAGCAGGCTGGGACTTTCACTTCCAAGCCCCTGTATCAGTTATACCCAAGGATCCACTGTCTAAACAGGCTCAGATTTAAGCTCCACAATGCCTTGATGAAGTTCTCTGGACCACAGATCAGTAAATTTGCTCTGTTTAGAAACGTTATTCTGCTGTTCCAGAACCAACTTGTGGCGTTTTATCAAATTCCACGCGGGAATGTCCCGTCCTAACACGGGCACAGCTGAGGAATTGGCCATTTTACCAGAAACCATGGATTGTACCCTCTGCACCATTTTTTTTTTTTTTTTTGGACTTTATAAATTAGTGGCTGAATTGTTCCAGCGAGGCAAAACGAGGAGCTTCCACTCCTTTTTCCTCCCTGGTCGATCTTTCCACGGACAATTTCAGGCTCTGAGATAAGTGACTCCAGACTTCTGTAAATGCCTGCAACACTAAAATTTGAGAGGTAATTTGTATTGATCAGTATTTGCCAGTGGAGGAAGAATTTGGATTTACTGTGCTCTCATTAAGGATTCTGTGAGCAACATCTAAGAGAAATGGCTGCAAAAAAAAGCCTTTTTTTTTTTTCTGACTCAAAGATGAGCCAGAGTGGGAGTAATATTGATTCTGTGGTCTTAAATACCAGCATTTTTCTTCTTCTTCAGCTTTGATTCCCTCCTCCATAGACCAGTTCCTCTGTAACACATTTCAATAAATACCTGGAATCGGCTGATTGTATAGTATTATAGTTTGGTTTATGGTTCTATAGAGAACTGTAATACGAATAATTATTATATAGGAGTTGGACTCAATGATCCTTGTGGGTCCCTGCCCACTCTGGATATTCTGTGATAGAATTAGGCCCCTGTTAGTGTTGATTTTATGGAGGGAGTGAGGGAGGTGAAATAATAACTGTATCATTCCCTGATAGAAACCACATCTGTTCCAAATTCTGGCTACAGAGCACACACACACACACAGAGAGAGAGTAAATAGCAGCATGTTTTGGCTCACTTCAACAAAGGGTACACAAAGGCTCTGGAGATTTATCCTGTTTATAGCAGCAGTTGCTGACCCTGTAAATCAAGTCCACAGCTTTAAAGGAAAGCAGAACCATTTGGGATTTTCAGAAAAAAAAAACCCACAGCTCTCAGTCTTGATTCAGTGCTTTGCCAGCCTCTGTCTCTTAAGCTCTCAGTCAACAGTGTGTGGTTCTTTCTGCACAAAGATGCTCTCTGAGTGTTGCTCCTGGTTTGTGGCAGCTTGTGGAAATCCTGCCTGGCTCGTTGCTTTTGGCCCAGGTTGGAGATCTGAGCGTGCCTGTTGCGCTTACACAGCCCACCTCATCTGCACATATAAAAGAACCTGTGCAAATCATCACAAATTCAGTCCACTTAATGATTTGTGAAATTTTTTTGTTGGGCCTGTCCTGCATTTCAGCCTCATATGTTTTCTGATGGGGTAATTAGGGAAGACTTTTTGCTGTAGACACACTAAAATCCACCAGCTGCTTTATCACCGGAGTGGACAGAACATCTCCAAAGTCGTTTTTGCGGCCTTTCACCCCTGCTCTGCCCGCCTGTGAGAGCCAGAGACTGGGAGCTAAACTAGAAGAGCTTCACTGGACTTCTCAGGAAAGATCTCTCAAGATAAAAAGGAAAGATAAAGAAATAAAATCATCACCAATGAGGCCCTGAAAACTGGATTAGAGACCCCGTGCCTCTTTTTCCAAAGTGAGAGGAGGGGATTTGAAGCTTCCACAGTGCTTTGAAGAGAATCCAGCTTTTATGTTGCTAAGCAGTGAACATTTGTGTAGGTACAGCAGGGAAATAAGCTGTTCAGTGCTTTTGTACATGGAGTGCTGCTCTCACATCTTCACAAAGATTTGAATGCTGCACACAAATATGTATCATTTGAAGGAGCCTGTGAAAGAGGAAGAACACTTTGTGATTATCCAGGAGGGTGTTACATAAATAGTGGCTGTAGAAATGTCTTTCACTCACTTGCCTGCCTGTCCCTGGCAAAGTTTCGCCCTGGAATGTCACATAAATCCCTTTTAATATTTGAAGTACAGATTGTCCCCCTTCTCCCAGTTTACCCAAATTAAACTGCTTTTGCAACAATTTTAAGACTTTTGTCTCCCCCTCCAAAAAAAACCAAAAAACCCAAAAAAAAACCAAAAAAACCCCCACAACCAAACCACAGAAAAGCTTCTTGGGGGTCGTTTCCTACAAGTCCATTTAAATGCCAGGATTTTTATGGATTCCAATTCAGTTGGCCCATTGTCTGCTAAGCTGCAGTTTGTGTTACTGAAGCTAAGTTTAGATTCTAAATCCTGCCTGCCAGATGTGTTAATCAGAAATCTTTACCAGCCTTAATTGCAGGCATGTTTTTGAGATTCAGTGCATATCAACTGCCAGAGCAGTTGCTGGATGGTTTTTTTTTTTCCCCTATCTCCCCCTTGAAGTTTAAATAGGAATTAGATATTACTTGTAAACTGCAGAGCAGTGTAGTCCCCTTCCTACATCCTCCATGATCCACGGGAATCACAGGCTGTGTCCACCTGCAGAATGGTGTGATAGCCAGAAGTTCTGGAGTGTTTTGTGGTGCAGAAGTTGATAAGAGACTTAGAGAAGCAACAGAATTCTCAGTTTCCCTTCATTTCCAAGTTGACACGTTATCCTGAGTCACATCTGTCATGGCAAGAAATAACACAGAACAAGAGGAAATGGCCTTAAGCTGAAGGAGGGAATGTTTAGGTGGGATATTGGGAAGCTGGGAGGGTGGGGAAGTCCTGGCACAGGTTGCCCAGAGAGAGGGTGTGGACTCCCCACCCCTGGAAGTGTCCAAGGCCAGGTTGGAGCAGCCTGGGCTAGTGGGAGGTGTCCCTGCCCGTGGATGAGCTTTAAGATCCTTTCCAACCCAAAGCATTCTGTGATTCCATGACCAGTCCAACCTCCTTTAACCACTGGCTCCCAAGGGAAGCCCCATTCCCCTCGTTCCCACTCTCTGTGTCTGTTATCAGTTGCCCAGTGTGTGATTTCCTGGGTTAAATAACATGCCTTTTAAGAAAACTGTATTTACACTTATTTTCAGGCTGGAGATGGAAGCATAAACCTGCCAAGAAAAAAAAAAAAAACTTCCAAATATTGCCTGAAAGTGCTTCCCAGGCTGGTTTATTAAATTGCTTTTAAGTTGCACCTTGTTTTGCAGATTAGAAAACAGTGGCAGGAGAAATAAAGCAAAACTCTTTAAAAAGTGCCTTGATAAATAAACTCCATCTCAGTAAAGAAATCTGTTCCACCTGCAGAGCTGATTGCACCGTTTGCAAGGCATCTTCTTGCTCTTAATTCATTTTTATCACTATTTTTCAGAGAGACAGTTAAGGAAGGGCAGGTCAGTCTGTTGTTTCTCAGCAGATTTGACTTTGTGGGAACCCTTTAGACCAGCGAAGCTCGTGGCAAACGTTCTGCTGAAGGCACAAGTGCTGTGATGGAAGAAAAGCAGGTTAAACGTGTGCCTGGAGCTCTTTGCAGACATGGCAAAGAGGAGCAAGGAGCTTATTTTGTAATTTGGCAGCTGAGCTCTCTGTTCACTCCAGGAAACTCGTAGCAAGGGAGTGTTTGCAGAGTTTCCTCTCAGTCACCGACTGCTGGTACCAAAGAAACGAGAGCAAGGACTTGGAGGCACCTGGCCCTGTGCTCTGACTTCCTTTTCATAACACACAGCACAGACACGACTAAATTCGTTGGGAAATCGAAGGGATGTGCAGAAAGGGACTCTATGATGAATCAGGAATAAACTGCAGGATATTTACAGTCTCATGTAAAATAAACACACTGAAGCGCAAGAGGCCTGAAAGGTTGGTCACGTCTGGGATTTTGTTCTCATTTCAGCTCATTCAGACAAACAAATTGAAGCATTATCCCAGCATCCATGGGGACTTCAGCAACGACTTCAAGCAGCCCTGTGTTGTGTTCACTGGGCATCCCTCTCTGAGGTTTGGGGACGTGGTGCATTTCATGGAGTTGTGGGGAAAATCCAGCTTGAACACTGTCATCTTCACAGGTAAGTAAAAATGCTGATCTCATTATCAAATTAACAGTGGGTTGTGCTCTCTGGTTAAGCGTGGCCACATCCCTGGGGCTTTACTCATTTATTCTGGGGTAGAAGTTTCTGACTTCAGCAGCAGCTTATCTAAATTAAGACCCCAGGACTGACTGTGGGGCCAAATGTAATTATTGTGCCATTTAATTCTCTGTGGCCCTGCAGAGCCAACCTTTGCCTTGCAGAGCCCGTTCCTGCCATGTCTGAGCGAGAGCTTTGTTCTGCTCAGCAGTAAAATGCCTCCAGGAAATGAAGTTTGGAATTAAAAGCAGCTGGCTGCAAGTTAAACCCGGGCAAGACCTAATTGATGCCGGTCAGGAAGGAGAAACACTTCTTTTCCATATTCCACTGGAACCACAAACCTTTCCTCATCCCTTCTCCTGCCCTTTCATCAAAACCTCAGGCAACCAGGGAGTGTTTCTGGAGAGGTTTCTGTCATCTCTGCTCTTTCAGAAGTGTGTCTCCCCCCCACAGACCTGGCAGTGGAGTCTGGGCTGTGTCTGCCTTTTGGCTGAGCTTCTCCTTGGATGCTTTTTGCCTGACAGACACCTTTGGAGCTGAAGCTGAAGGTGCAGCTCTGGCTGATACCTCGGCAGCTGTTTTTTTTCCCAGTGCCTCAGAAGCACAACAGGTCTTTTATGTCCCTCCCCTTGCCTCAGTCTGCCTCTAGTGCTGTCCCTGGCTCCAAAATACTTCAAGGCCTTCCCTCAGACTGATGTCCAGGTGTATTTATACCTGGTGTGTCATCCAAACAGAACCCACAGTGGGAGTTCTTCACATCTGAGAAGGCAAATAATAATCTTTTGGGCCATTGCTACTGATTTTGTGTGTAACCAGCTCTGGTGTGATGGGAGGTGTGTTATATTTAACTTACCCAGGTAAAAAAGGTGTGGATTTGGGACTTGGACAAAGTAATGGGGAGGAAAATCCTGAGTAATGGATCAAGCTACTCCCACAGCAAGGGTGGGATGGAGTCCCACTGTTAAGCTTCTTTTCCCTTTTAGTGAATAGGAAAACTGCTGGAAAGCACAAAATGTCCTGAAGCAAAGAGGGCTGGGAAAGGGTTATTTCCTTCCTTACTTTTTAAAGCAAGTCCCTTTGACTCTTTCATAATATTGGCACCAAAAAGTGTCACAGTATGATGATGCTGCTGAGCCAATTTGGGGAGATTAAAAGTGTGTAATTAGCCCTGTGCAAGGGGAGGGGAGACACGAGGGGGCTCCTGCTGGGCGCTTAAATATAGGCTCGAGTGTTGTGTGGTCCCACAGCTGCTGCAGTGCCATCCCTCCTGACCCTGGAGGTAGTTCAGGAGACAAGCCCTAATTACTGTAATTGCTAAAATTGCAAAATAGATCTGCACTGTCTTGGAAACAGTGAATTCTGCTCTGGCTGGAACTTCCGTTCAGAGTGAGCAGAGCCTTTGCTGGGGGGGGGGTGGTGGTGTGTGTGTCGTGAATCCCTGGGGAATCAGTAGCATTAATCATGTTCTGAGTGTGCTGCCCAGGGTGTCAGAAAGTGGCCTTTAATGGCAGGAGCTCTTTTTCTGTGTCCTCTTGAAGGGAGAGGCAGTTGACCTTTCTGTGTTAAATCCTAATCCTCTGCGGATCGAGGCACTCGAGCACTTCTGTCGGGGCCTGGCAGGTTGTTAAGGCATCGGAATGTCAGTCCTAACAACCTGTGGGTGCATCAGGTCATGGTCTTGGAGATTTTTTTTTCCCCAGTCTACACTTCAAAGAAAGCACCACCAGTTGAGAGCTGCTTTGATTGGGTGACCTTGGAGTGCCCAGCAATTCCAGGTGGTTCGTTTCCTAAATTCACCTGTCCGTGTCTTTTGTGTCTGTCTGGAGGCACATCCACTGGGCAGGATGTTCCTACTTCCTTCTGACTCTCTAGTCCTGCTTTTTCCATTTAATATTTGAAGTACAAATTGTCCCTTCCTGCCAGTTTGCCCAAATTAAACTACTTCTGCAACCTCAGTTTTAGGACTTCAGGCTTCCCTCGAAAAAAGATGCCTCAGCTGGAACAAAACCGCATGGTTTAGTGGTGGGCTTGGCAGTTGGACCCAGTGACCTGAGAGGTTTTTTTCCAGCCTAAATTATTCTGTGATCTATGTCTGTAGAAATTCTCAGCAGACTAAATTCTTCTGTTCTGGGTAACTCCAGTGAAAATCCAAAGCATTGATACCCAGTAAAATTACATTAACATTAAATCAATAAATGTCAATTTATTATTTTATTATTTTTCTGTTCTAAGCTGAAATCTGTGGTTATGAAAGAACCACTGAAGCAGTTGTGAGAGCAGATGATATGTTAGCTTTTCCTGTGAAAGACTCCTGGTTTCTGATGATAAAGACCTTTAAACCACAGGCCCTCCAGCATTGTTGACGATGACACTGCTTGTTCAGCCCGCAGGAGCCAGGTAGTCTCCACCTTTCCAATCTGTGACGTAAAAAAACAACTCCAAGAATATGGATTAAACCATCAGCAGCAGGACCCCAGCTGTGAGTGAGCTGTGGTGCTGCTCTGCTGGCTCCTGTCACTGCAAGCATTCCTGCTGGAGCACTGTTGAGTAGATTATTGATTAAAAATATTGACCACCCCTGAGCCACAGAGAAATTCTGGAAGGAGACACGGTACAAAGGAGCTGCTTCTGGCTTCGGTAACAGAAAAAAAACCAACTCCCTGGGACATCTTAAAGCAGCTCAGTGCAGGGGAAGGTTTTATAACTCAGCAGTGAATCAGGAGTCTTGGCTTAGAATTTCTCACTTTTCCAAGGCTCTTATGTTCCTATCAGTTGTTCAGAGACACGCTCTAGACTGGGTGCCATTTGGGATTCCCACATCAGAAATCCACGTCTGTACATTATCTGAGCCTCTGACTCAGGAATACTCGATCTGAGCAGGTGCTGCCTCAGATCTCCTCAGATGGGATGGAAAAACTTCCTTCTCGTGACTTTTTTAAACTTACTTTTTTACGGTTTCACATCACATCTCCAAGGGAGGAGCTCTGCCTGACTTCTTAAACTTTCTCTTTTCCCCTAATGACTTCTAAGATGTCTTCTGATTTAACCCTAATTGATCACTGATCATTCTTCAACTAGCTGCCTTCCCAGTACTCCTATTTTTAAACTTCTGCTCGCTGCTGTTAAATTTAACTGACACTAAATGCCGTTTCTCCATGGATATTTTTAGGCTTTGTTTCACTGCCGTCACCACATCTGCTTTTAACTCACGTGGCTTTTTGCCCGGTGCAATTTGTGCTTCGTGTTTGTGGATTCGTGGCTTTTGGGGCATCTTGTAAGATGTCCTCATTAATATTTCTCACTTTAAGGGTCCCAGACAATTGCTTTAAACCTGGGAAAACGAATCCCTTTTAACAGCTCCAAACTTCTGTATCCTTGGCTGGCACCATGTCCTGCTCTCCCAGGGTGAACATTCCCCCCCAAAAAAAATAGTCTTTTTCTGTAATATTGTCAATGTTTTATTTCTCTCTGTGTGAGTTAAATCCCATTCAGTGCCTGACTTTTCCCTGGCAAGCCTGTAATCTGATTTTTAAAAGTCAATAATGAAAGGCCCTTTGCTTTTCCAGCAGTCTAAACCTGGCACTTAGAAGAATAAATATATATATATATATATATATATAACAATATGATCTCTATGCTGCATTTATATCACAGCTGAAAACCAGGCTGCCGTTTGGGTTACCTTATGAGACCCAAAATGACACATCTTGCCTTCTTTTACAGGACCTGATTAAAAAGAAGAGGTGGTGTTTTTGTCATGATTAAATCTGCTCTCAAAATCATGCAATAACGTGTTCAAACGGAATAGTGTTGCTCTGTTGCTTGATTAAGGGAAGACTAATTGTGGGCCTAATTTTCATCAAATTAATTGAAAATAATGGGGGGGGGGGAGGAGGAAGGGAAGGGAAATCTGTAACTGAATTAACATTGCTGAAACAACAGCTCCTTTAATTCCTGAATGTGGCATCCGAGAGGGATTGGGCCATGTTTGTTGTCACCAAACATTCAGTGTTTTCCAACGTTTCTCTCTCCAGAACCTGATTTCTCTTACCTGGATGCTCTGGCTCCGTATCAGCCCTTGGCAATGAAATGTGTTTACTGTCCCATTGACACAAGGCTCAATTTTATTCAGGTGTCTAAATTGCTCAAAGAAGTCCAGGTAAGGATTTTTCTGTTGCCTTTTCCTGTGTTTCTTCACACACCTGAGATAAATAGATCAGCTGGGAACAACTGATACATTCAAACTGGTTTCTACTGAAATTTTCTTTCTGACTCCTGACCCAGTAACACCCAGATTTCTTTTCTGGCTGAGTTTTCCCCAGTGTTTTACCTTCAACTTGTTGAACTCAGAGATACTTCCTTCACACATACTCTTCCAAACCTCCTGGATCGTTTTATCTCATTGTGTTCTGCACAACTGATAGAATTGCCACAGCCTGCTTTTGGTTAAGCATCTTCTGCCATGTTTTTTCCTTGATGTTGTTATGCTGTCTCCAAAACACTTTGCAGAACCACTGTCTTCTCCTTTGCCTTCCTAAAATCCTGCAGCGATCCTTGTGGCCACCAGCCTGGTTCTGCTCTGTCAACACATTGCTGACAGGTCAGGAAAACTCAAAAGAGTCGCTTGCGGTGCTGATGTTTTTCACAGAACCACAGGATATGCCGAGCTGGAAGGGACCCGCAAGGATCATCCCCAGGAGTCACACCCTGTGCCTGAGAGGACCATCCAAACACCCCCTTGAGCTCTGGCAGCTTTGGGGCTGTGCCCACTGCCCTGGGGAGCCTGTTCAGTGCCCAACCACCCTCTGGGGGAAGAACCTTTTCCTGAGATCCAACCTAACCCCCCCCCCCCCCGACACAACTCCAGCCATTCCCTGGGTGCTGTCCCTGGTCCCCACAGAGCAGAGCTCAGTCCTGCCCCTCCTGAGGAAGTTGTAACTGCAGTGAGGTCTCCCCTCAGCTGAACACACCAAGTGCCCTCCCTTGCACGTCGACACATCTCCGTGACACTTCGGGATTGTCCCCACCGCTTCAACCCTTCGCTTCCATTTCAGGCGACAAGGATTCGGGCGAAAAAACCTACTCGGTCTCCTTATTTTTTTTTTTTTTCCCCCTCTCCTCGCGGCAACTGCTGATGTAGCAAAACTCCTCCTGTTTTTGCAGCCCCTGCACGTGGTGTGCCCGGAGCAGTACACGCAGCCCCCGCCCACGCAGTCGCACCGCACGGACCTGATGGTGGACTGCCAGCCCCCACCCATGTCCTACCGGCGCGCAGAGGTGCTCACCCTGCCCTACAAGCGCCGCTACGAGAAGATCGAGATCATGCCCGACGTGAGTGACTGCACTGGGGACCAAGGAGGGGTTGGGGGGAAGCCTGAAAATCCCTCCCACCTGCTGCTTCAGCAGCCCCTTTAGAAGTCGTGGAATTATTAAGGTTGGAAAAGACCTTTCGGGTTGTGGGGTCCGTGGGTCAGCCGGCACCACCAACCGTGGTCAGCACCACACCGTGTCCTCAAGTGGCACCACTGCCCCAAGCAGCCCCTTCCAATGCCTGACCGCCCTTTCCATGCAGGAATTGTTCCCAATATCCCACCTACCCCTCCCCTGGCACAGCTGGAGGCTGTTCCCTCTCATTCTGCCCCTTGTTCCCTGGGAGCAGAACACGACCTGCTCTGGCTCCCCCCTCCTGGCAGGGAGTTGCAGAGAATGAGAAGGTCCCCCCTGAGCCTCCTTTTCTCCAGGCTGAGCCCCCCCAGCTCCCTCAGCTGCTCCTGCTGCTCCAGCCCCTTCCCCAGCTCCGTTCCCTTCCCTGGACACGCTCCAGCCCCTCAGTGTCTCTCTTGTCTGAGGGGCCCAGAACTGCCCCCAGCACTGGAGGTGCAGCCTCAGAACTAAAGATGTTTGTTCTGAAGATGTTTGCAGCCTTTGACTTTAAGGGATCTTGTTGTGGCTGGGGTTTACTGTTGACTGTGATCATGTAAAGCTCATGCTTTTAAATGGAGGGCTAAGACAAAAGCATTTTTGAAAGGTAATTTCACCGTGTCAGCTAATGGGAATTGAAAAAAACATTGGCTGCCTGAGAGAGATGAGGCTGTTCAGCCTGGAAAAGAGACCTTGGAGCCCCTTCCAGAGCCTAAAGGGGCTCCAGGAGAGCTGGAGAGGGACTGGGGACAAGGAATGGAGGGACAGGACACAGGGAATGGCTTCCCACTGCCAGAGGGCAGGGACAGATGGGAGATTGGGAAGGAATTGCTGGCTGGGAGAGTGGGGAGGGGCTGGGCTGGAATTCCCAGAGAAGCTGTGGCTGCCCCTGGATCCCTGGAAGTGTTCCAGGCCAGGTTTTGGAGCAACCTGGGCTAGTGGAAAGTGTCCCTGCCCATGGCAGGGGGTGGGATGGGATGATCTTTAAGGTCCCTTCCAACCCAAACCATTTGGGGATTCTGGGATTGTAGGCAAGCAAAAGATATGTTCAAGTGCATTGTCCTTTGCAAGGATATCACAATAATCAGTTCAAAGGGTGATCTCTGCAAGCCACAGGCGAGGCAACCAGTCACCTGCAGCTTAAATAAGGGTGTGAATTAGTTTGAATTTAGTGCCCCAAGGTCATGGAAAGGATCCAAGGAATCTGGGACTTGGTAGCCAGGAGGTGTCTTTCTCCTTCCTCACAAATACCCTTCCCTGTGAGGAGCAGTGTTCAGCCATAAGTTAAAGAAGCAGTGAAAAGGCTCATTTGTATTCCAACAATTTCAGCAAATGGTTAATTCCTACAGGCTGCACAAGTCCAGCAGGTTAATGGATTGCTTGTAGGCATCTAAAATGTGGATTACTTATCCCCACAACATCTATTAATGATTCATTAACCCCATAAATCAAATCCAAATGTACCCATCTCACAAAGGGTGACCCACATTCTGACAGACACGAGCTTAAAATATTTTTTTGACAATCCAATCAGCACAAGTGTGTCCTTGGATCAAAGGTGACAGTGGCTTTTTGCAAGCAGGTTTGGGAACTTGAACAGTGAGTCTACTTTTCATCGGAGAGCAGAGGCAGGAAGGACCCTGAGTTGAGCCAAATATGGAACACAGAACTGGGGCTTGGGTAACAAATCCCTCAGCCAGCCCGCAGCCCCCATTCCCACCAGCTCACACCAGCTCTGCTTGCAGACAAGGAGGGGGGGTTAATCAGAAAATATGCCGGGATGCAACTCCATCATGGCCTGGATATTTAATTGTTAGGGAAATTTGCATCTTTATTGGATCCTGTGAAACCTAAGACAAGTAAATTCTGGCTTCCGTTCCCCAGCACGACCAAAACAAATCCTAAATTCAGCAGCCCGTGGCTCAGCTCTTATTTAGATTTCACTGAAGCTTTGGGTTTTCTGAAAATCAGCCCATGTGAACCTGTCCCTTGTGTCAGCCCCCACACCAGCTCTTCCTGCACTTCCCAAAACTGCTGGGGGAGAGGATGCATCATAGGGAATGTGGTACTCACCAGCCTGGGAAAAGAAGCACAAAGGAAACGAGGGCTGGTTTCTGTTGCTTTCACTTTATCTGGGAGACTCTGAGCAGAAACCTGCACAGGCAGGTTTTTTGTTTTTTCTTTTTTTTTACCCTGACAACATCAAATTATATTCCCACAGAAGTCCTGATTTCCAAGCAGTCCGTGCTCGGGGAGAAGAAACAACTCCTGTAATTTTCCATGTCCAGGTGTTCTCCAGGCTGAGTGTTCAGCCCAGAGGAGAGAAACCTCTGGAATGACCTTATTGTGGCCTTTAAATACTTGAACGTGGCCTGTAGGAGAGCTGGAGAGGGACTTGGGACAAGGGATGGAGGGACAGGAAACAGGGAATGGCAGGGAGAGATGGGAGATTGGGAAGGAATTCTTTACTAAAAGGGTGGAGAGGCCCTGGCACAGGTTGTCCAGAGAAGTTGTGGCTGCTCCTGGATCCCTAGAAGTGTCCAAGGCCAGGTTGGATGGGATTTGGAGCAGCCTGGGCTAGTGGAAGGTGTCCCTGCCCATGGCAGGGGGTTGGAACAAGATGAGCTTTGAAGTCCCTTCCCACCCAAACCATTCCATGATTTTCCCTGGTTCCAAAGCTGCACTGGACAACTCGTGTCAAAAGCTCCTTGGTCTGTAATGATGCTCCTGAAAAGACCCTCCTGAGAGCCAAGCTGTGGCTCAGGGCTTTTCATGGGATGCCATTCCCGGAGCTCCAAGATTCGCAAATCATCCTCAAAGAGGGATCTTGGTGGTTCTTTTTCAGGGGAACTCCCTGGTCATGGCAAAAACTCGGTGTAACCTCCCTTTCTGCCGAGGGGGTTGTGCAAGACAGGATTGGGGATGGGACATCAGGCTTCCTGGTGGGGAATATCTGCTGCTTAATGTCCCCTTTTCAGTAGTTTATCCAGGAAGACTCTTTAGGGTTCCTGAATATGCAGGAATTTCTATACTACAAGGAAAGGGCATTTGTTTCCAGTCCTGGGGTTCTGGGAAGGTTCAAGTGGCAACTGAAAAGGGTATTTTATGGCTCCCAGCAAACCTTGCAATGGCTTCTTATTTGCCAAAACCATGTCAGCCCAACGTGGAATGATGAAATCCACCCTGGGAAAACAAGTCATTGCTAGATCTGCTCCAGGGTAAGGATTTGTGTGTATATTTACACTCATAAAAGAAAGGCTGTTGCAGTGAAACCCTGATCAGGGCCCTCTCCTGAATCCAATTCCCAGAGGGGATGTGCTCAAACTTCTGTCTGGATCCTTCCAGTTCCTGGAAACCAAAGAGTTGGCTCAGAGTGGCTTCAGTCAGTGCAGGCTGAGGGTTTGGTGGTGCGAAATTCCCTTTGCAAAACTGTTGCAGGGATTCAGATTCTGGCCTGTCAGACTAACGTAAATTTACTTTTACTGCTGGAGCTTGTCTACATTTCAATCACTTCACCGAGGAGCAAAGGCAGGTCAAGCAGGGCTGTTGTATGATAATGAGATTTACACTCACAGCAGCCTTTGTTTGGAGAGAGGTTTAAGCAGTCCCAAGGCATCAGGCTGGAATGGCTCTCAGAGGGACTGTGGAAACCTTTACACTTGAACTAATTTGTTCTTCCCAGCATCTGCCTTTCACTTTCAAAAACATAATAATAATAAAAAGAAAAGGCCGCTTCCTGGAAATTGGTTAGGCATTGTCTGCTCACAGCACAACGATGGGAAAATGGAAAACACCTTCTGGAGCAAACAGATAAAATTAAACAGCAGTGTTTGAGCAAATAATGTGCCTGCAGTTTAATTACAGCTGAACAATGGTGCGGATCACTTGGCGTGGCAGCAGGCACTTCACTGAGGGCTCTGTGCTTTTAAAACACCCACTTTGCGAGTTCTTCAGGACACAGCCCGGGATGGGAGGGTGTGGATGTGCAAGGCACAGCCTGGCATGGAGTGAAACTGCAGAGAGGATGTGTTTGTGTTTCAGGGACTGAGGAGTTTTAATTTCTGACTTCCTACCGACCCTCAGCTTATTTTGGTGACCCCAGAATAAGGGAGTCACCAGTGTTGCCCATAATGGGTGACATTATCCCATCTCCTGACCTCTCTGCTCCTGTTCCCCCTGGTGTCCCCGTGCCACAGTCACACCAAGTCAGTGAAACACAACCTGCCTCTTTGCTCCTGCTGCTCCAAGCTCACTGAATCCACTGTAAAACTGTCTGGGTCTCTCCTTTTTCCTGGCAGTTTGACCTCTCCTTTTGACATTCCACCACAGCTGCTCTTGTCCCAGCTTTTACCTGCCTTTTCCCGGACAAAGTGCAGTCTGTTGTCCTCCTGATTTACGTCATCAGTGTTCAGTGCAGTCAGCCCTCATTTTCTTCCCAAAATTGGCTCCCACCTCATTCCGTTGTCTCTTCCCTCCTGACCATTCAGCCTGGGGGGATTCTGCTCCTTCCTCCCCTCTTCTGTGGTCTTGGAATGTGTTATCCTTCATTTCCTTTGCCTTTTTTTTTTTTTTTTTTTTTTTTTTTTTTTTTTTTTTTTTTTTTTTTTTTTTTTTTTGCTGTCCCTTTTCTCTGGTTGGTTTTATCCACAGATTGTCCTATTTAGTTAGATGAAACTGGGATCTGCTTTCCTGCTCCCAGCCTGCCTTTGCCTGCCTGCATTAATGTCTAAATTTGTTCTTCCTTTCATTTTTGATGGCTGGCTTTAAAATAACACTCTTTTCCAACCAGGCACTTACTTCTCTCTTCCCAACCAGCTTCAACAACAACAGCATCACATCCTGACTTGACATTCTGACCCATAAACTGGTTACTGTATTTTGAATATTTTGATTTATGCCATTTTTGTCTCTTTCAAATGACTCATCTTTTGCATCTGCAAGCTGCCTGCCTTTCCTTTGAAGATATTTCATGTCCTTGCTTCCCCTACCTGTCATTTTTCATTCCAGTCTGTTTTCTGCTTCTGCTGGTCCTCTTTCCCACCGTCCTCTCGCAAGTTCTTCAAACAACTGCTTGCTGCTCCCGAGCTCCTGGGGAAGAGCTTCATTAAACAGCCATAAATCTGCTTCACTGCACTTCTTAAATACCTCCTTAAACTGTCTTTTGACACAGGACTGGCAAAAAGCCAGTGTTAGTGCTAGTCCTGAGCCTGCTGCTTGGACTCCCAGCTGGGATTATTCCCTGTGGGTTGCTCAGTACTGGTTTGGTTTCCAGGCTTTGGGGGACGAGGTTCCTGATGCTGATCCAGAGCCCTGCTCCATTAGCTGTGCATGGAACATTTCCATGGAAAAGAAGAGCTTTGTTTCCGTGCTCAAAACTGCAGATTAGCCCTTCTGCCTCTTTTATTTCTCCACTGGATGTCGGCTCGGGGGAAGCCCAAAGTTAAGATTTAGGCATTTGCAAGCAGTTATAGCAAAAGCTTCAGTTATCTGTGGCACCATTCCACACCCACTGAAGTTAATGAGACCTCCACATCTGCTCCACAGCAACTGGCAGATCCATTAATTTGGGGTTTGTTTAACAGCTGAGTTATCCCACTAAAAACACTTGGACTGGGTGAAATGTGAGGGTGAAACCCCAACAAGAGGTGACTCAGATCACCCACTGATGATCAGACAGACACCCTTAGTTCTGGGATGCTCTTCTCTGTTGGAAAAGTTTTTGTTCTTCTTAAATCTCATTAGCAAGATTCCCCAGTTCCCATCCTGCCTGCAGCACATTCCCTGTGCTTGCTGGTCAGGAATCCACAGGAATATTTAAATTTCCAGCCCTTTCCCCTTGGCTCCAGGTGTTTGACCACACAGTCTTTTGTTCCCTCTTCAGGATCTGATCCTTGCAGAATTCCTGCACTCAGCCCCAGCTTTAGCAGGGGGAATAAAAATACCAGGGCTGGAGCTGTTGGATTCTCCTGCCCACACTAAAATCTCCTTTGCCTGGTTACCAGCAGAGCTCCTGGTTCATAAAAAGTGAAGGGATAAGAGGAGGCAGGGAGGTAGGAGATGAGGTAAATTGTCTTCCACTCCTCACATCACCCTCCAAATTTAACTGACAGGATGAAGACCGTGGTTTTTCTTTTTCTTTTACAAAACTGACTCTGCAGACCCTCCCTGCTTGTGAAAGGGCTGCTGCATTCATGTGGAATATTTGGCCAGTCTTTTCCTGACAGAGATGCTTTTTCAGAGGGGAAGGTGCTTTTCTGCCTCCAGAAACTGGATTTGGGGGGTGTGTGAGGAGCAAGGGGAGTGGAGGGATGGAGGCAAAAGAGGGTTTTTCTCTTCTTAGGTTTTGTTGAGGATTAGTTTTTATAAAACCTTCTATGAATAAACTCTGATCTCTAGAGCTTGGTGAGCTTTATCTGAAGTCAGACTTTTCCTGAAGTCAGGATCTTAAAATCCTTGGGTTTCTGGAATAACTGGGAGAGTATGTTTTCCTGTCTCATTCAACTTCCATCCTGTTTAGGGCCTGGGAAGTGGGTAAGAATCTCTTCATACCTGGCAAGCCCTGAGGCTGTGAGCCACCATTCCCACCTGGAAATGTCCTCAGGGATTACCTGGCCAGAACCCAGCTCCAGTTACTAATAATCCTGATAATGTGCCTCAAAAAATGTGAGGCTCCAGCTCCAAATGGCAGAGACTTTTGCCCTTGCTGTTCCCACTCGCTGCTGTTCAAACCCCCACTGTCCCTGATAGCCAGAAACATCCTCATTTGCAGCCCACACTTACTCACTGCTGGCCTGCACACATTTATTCCTAACACCATGTTTTAGCATAAATACATTTCCCCTTTTGTTGGTGTTTTCCCTGTGGTGTTGATGTAGGATAATCAAATTCTCCCTTTGGGCTTTCTTTCTGCCAAGGCATTTAGTTTCCTCTCACAAGGCAGCTTCTCCTGCCCCAATCTGCCCTTCAGAATGTCTTACTTGAGCTGAAATTACCCACAATTTACAAGTAGTTCAGATGGGATCTTGCTGGGCTCAATATAATAGTGATGGCTCATCTCTTGCAAGAATTACCTGGTATTTTCTGAGGTTTCATTTGGCTTTTCCACGGCTGTGTCGCTCTCAGTTCTCATGGGATGGATTAATAAACCTGCACCCTTCACCTCTGTCCTTTCCAGCAGCTGAAATTCTCTCTTATCAACCCCATCTCTGTCCTTGCATTTCATGCTGTTGAATTTCAGCTTGTTTTTCTCACTGCAGTTCTTGAGCTCATCGAGTTCTTCCTCTCTGTCATCCTGGTTCTGTTGAAGGTGGGACCTTCTGAACACTCTCCTCGATCCATGCTGGGGTCATTAATAAAAACTGGGAGTAGCCTCAAGACTGGGCACTGCAGCAGCTGAACAAAAACTGATCCCTGCCCAAGGAATGTATCACAACTTCATTTTTTGCCTTATTTTTTCCTTAAGGATTTGCAGGGTGTTGAGTCCAGACTGGGTCTGTCCTGCCCAGTGGTGTCACAGCTCTGAACACACCTGTTGTAATCCATTTAACACATGGGGTGATTTCAGATCCTAAAAGTTAAAGGGGATTTTAATTCCCGGTAAACTTTGCTGTGCTCCTTCTTTGTTCTGGTCCTGGAGGGTAAGGATCCAGCTCACCCCACTCAGCTCTAATTTTGCCTCTCCCTGCTGGGTCAGACTTCCTGCACCTTCAAGGGAAGAGTTGGGAGAGGTGTCCCCAAAATCTGGGAAGAAATCACTGCAACTTGACCCTTAAAATACTGGTTGCATCCCTGTCTGTCCCTGGGAAAATCCCTCACAGGGCCAACACCATGTGTGCTAGAATTCTGGTCCTCCCCTGACTTTATTCACTGATTTTTCAGCCTCAGTTTTATTTTTTTACTGCAGGAGTTTCAGGTCCATCCTGAGCCCTCGTTCAGCCCCTTGTTGCCAACAGGAGGATTTTTGGCTGGTGACTGAAGACAACTTTACAAACTTAAACCTGTCCCTGTTGAAGCCTTAGCAGAGATTTAGGAGTGGCCTAACCCATCTCCTTCTTTCTCAACAACTGTAGCTTGGCCAGCAACGGTGTTTGGGCTCACATGGTGTGTTTTGATGAGGGAAACACAATCCTACAGCAAAGACTGAACAGTAAAAATGCCTTTTCCTCTGGTTTAGCATGGGTGGACAAGCTGAAAAATGAAACAGTGCACGCACAAGTTTGTCTTAAGGCAAGTCCAAGTGCTCATCCGCAGGCAGGGGACTGATTAATGTGCTGTTAGTTCTCAGTTGTCCCTGCTTTTGTGCCTTTCCTGGTGCCAGCATGTGACACCGGGCTCGTGATAATGACTGCAAGGAAGCCTCATTTATGGCTGCGTGGTGGGGGGGCTTTTCAATCTCACGCACAAAGGCAGAGCAAGATCCAGCAGCTGCTGGAAGAAGGAGTTGGACAAATTCAACCCTGAAATAAGCCACGTTTTCCTGGCTGCAAAGGGGGAATTAAAGTTTGAAACGGCTTGTGAGGGGAGATGTGGAGTGGCTGCAGCTTGGAGTGCAGACAAGACTCGCTGTCCCCGCGAAAAGGGTTCCTTTAATGCGGCGTTTTGGAAGAGCTCTGTGATTTCTGTGTGCAGGAGGTCAGCTGAAAGGAGTTACAGCAGAGCTGTCTGGCCTTGGAGGGTGAATTACTGGATGTGATTAAATGACCCTTTTTGCTTTGGGTCAGTGAGTTTCTCTAATAAAAGGGTTGGCTGCCACATGGAGAGGGGCTGTGGGGCTGCAGCAATACCGTGGAGGAGATAAAAACGAGTGTCTTGTCCCGCTGGCTCTCTGGTGTTCGTAATTGCTGTTTAGCGACTGCGTGGTTAAAACCTGCACAAATATTAATACCCAGATATTCCGGTGGCAGCAGACTTTGATTATGAGCAACTCCCGGTTCTTTAAGGATCTTTCTCTTTAAAGTGTTTGTCACTTTGCTCTTCATTAGGATCCCACTCTGTATCGATCCCCCTCTGGGAGGTGGTGGGAATTGGGAAGTGCCTTCGACCACAGCCAAGTGCAGAACACACACTGCTGCAAGTGCTGCTATTTTTAGGTCCCAGGAGAAACCTGAAGCAATGATTATCATTATATTTTCGTTCTCTCAGCCTTCAACACGACAAACTGTGAAGGCCGTGCTCAAATTGCTCTGCTTTAAACTTCGTGAAGGGGCCCAGAGTGACAGCAATCCCTGAAATTGGGATTTCTAAGGTTCACCGGGTCTGGATATACACAAAATTTAGGGATTTTTAATGCAGCCTGCGTTTTTCCAGCACTCCAGCTGTGTCATTGCAAGGAGATGCTCTCAAAATGTTCCTGCAGCTTTTTGGTAGTGGTGGGTGAGGTTTTTCAGAAGCCATTGAAAGTAGCTGAGCTTTGCCACAACTAAATCCAACAGGAGAACATTCTCAGTGCTCTGGTAGCCAAAGGATTAGGCCAGAAGTGGGGGTTTTTTTGGAGTCAGGTTCAGTTGGTTCTGTATATCCACAGGGATTAGAGGTTTGCAGTGACTGAGTGATCACCTGCACTGCTGGAATTTGCAGCAGACCAGGGAACTCAGCAGTGTTTTGGTGCCTGAGGAACCAGATCGTTGGGACATTGCCACTGGATCCAAAGTTGTAGCCAAGACTGAATTTTATGTCTTTCAGGGAAGAACTGTATATAAAAGGCACTGGAAGGGGTTTTGTGCGGCATTGTAAGGAATAATTTCAAACTAATCAACAGAGCCATTGGGTTTTTAAGGATAAATCTTTTACTTCCAGCTATTCTGCAGTCAGGAACTGAAAGGAAACTCACTTGGGTTTTTCATTGTCCATCCACATAACAAACATAATCAATGATGCTGAGTTAGATCATTAGCTTTACGAACTAAAATGATTTATGAACTTGCCTTTTTAAACAAGGATTCTCTTTATTTTTTCTGAGACCAGCCCTGTTTACTGAAAACCTCTAATTCCAATATAAAATCCGTAGTTTTAGGAGCTGGAAGGAGGGCTGGGCAGGTGAGAGGAGCCCTCTGTCACTGTACCAGTGGGTTTGTGTTTACAGTTCACTAGCCCATGCTTAAACCCACCTTGCTGCCAGTTTTAAATCCCAGCTGGGCTCATGCACGTTCTGAGCTTATCTCCTGCTGACCAAAACCTCCTTTTCCTCCAGCTTGCAGATTCCCTCGTGCCCTTGGAGATCAAGCCTGGCATTTCCTTGGCAACAGTCTCTGCTGTGCTGCACACCAAGGACAACAAGCACGTGCTGCAGGTACGGGATGGTGGGAAAGAGGGGAAAAATATTCTTCCCTGGCTCTCCTGGGACCTCACGAGGAGCTCCTTCCCCACCGGAGCAGATCCTCGTCCGAGGCTGTGCCAGGGAGTGGAGCAGGGAGTGGGATGCAAATAAATCTCTCTGCCCTCTTTTCCTTGGCCATGTGCCTGGCTGAGATAAAAGGGGAAGTGAGATTGATTGTGAAAGGGAAAAAAAAAACCAAATCATCCTGCTGTCTTCCATAACCTGGAGCACCGTCAGTCGCTCTCCCCTGGACTCTGAGCTGAGGGCCAGAGGAGAGAGATGACCTGGAACATCAGACGTGGGAAGGGACTGTGCCTTCAGCTGACCTGTTCCCCAGGAGGCAGGTTGTCCATCCTTGTCCAACGTGTTACAGCCAAGTCTGTTCCCTAGAAACACCGAGCAGTGCTGGGAAAATGGAAGTGTTGCAGTGGAATTGGTCTGAGGCTGCTTTGCCCTTTGTGTTGTTCATTTACACAGATTCCTGCTGCCAAATAAACTTAGACCTGGGCTTAAAATGCCAGAGCCCTCCTAAAGGGCAGGAGCTGAGCCAGCCCAGTCAGGACTGGCTGAGCCTGGGAGCTCTGGAGTTACAGAAACTGTGTGGGCAAGCCCCAAAAACACAGTTTATAAGCACAAAATCACCTGTCTGAGTGATTAACTCCCAAATGACATGATCCAAGCACACAGTCTCACCAACCAACAGGGAAAGGATGGGATTGTTGAAGAGACTCCAGTCACTGCAGCAGCTCCCACCCCCTCCCTGTCTGTCCTCCAAGTTCTTCCTGAAGACTCATTTTCCGAGGCCAGCCTTCTCTTAACATCCCTTTTCTTCACCTTCCCTGAGTGTTGCTCTGAACTTGCCTGTTTCTCAGCCTGTTGCATCCTTCAGGGTGTGATTTTTTTTTTCCCCTGTGCACCTTCTCATCCATCAGCTCCCCCCAAAACCTCCCCAGCCTCCTGCCAGCAAGAAGAGGAAGCGAGTGAGTGACGATGTGCCGGAGTGCAAAGCTCTGAAGCCGCTGCTGAGCGGCTCCATCCCCGTGGAGCAGTTTGTGCAGACTCTGGAAAAGGTGAGGATTGTTGGTGGCACATTCCATGGAACGTGCTGGAGGTTTCTTGTCAGTCATTTCCTCCTGTTTTTCCCGTGGACAGCAGAGCTTTTTGGGTCCCTCTGGGTGGGTGAATTTCCCCGCGTCACTTTTGGGTGATTTACAGCAGCTGACTGCCAATAAATTTCAACAGTGGGGAGGAATTCTCAAAAGCATTTGAATTTCCACGGGTTTTGGGAGAGGGAGGTGATGACCAAGTGAAGAAGAGATCCTGGGAATGTGTCTACTGTTGGAGCAGCTTTCTGGGGAGCTGCAGGATTAGGGGGTGTGGTGGCTGAACTTGTTGGTTACTGCTCTGAGGAGCCTTGTCCTTGCCTGAATGACTTCTGGGAAAAAAACCAGCAGGAAAAAGGGCAGGATTGTGGCCTTCCTGTACCTGAGGGGGCTAACAAGAAGGATGGAGGGGGACTTTGGACAAGGAATGGAGGGACAGGACGAGGGGGAATGGATCACACTGACAGAGGACAGGGTTAGATGGGATATTGGGAAGAAATTCTTCCCAGTGAGGGTGGTGAGGGGCTGGAATAGAATTCCCAGAGAAGCTGTGGCTGCCCTTGGATCCCTGGAAGTATCCAAGGCCAGGTTGGACAGGGCTTGGAGCAACCTGGGACAGCGGAAGGTGTCGTGGTTGGAACTGGCTGAGCTTTAAGGCCCCTTCCCACCCAAACCATTCCATGATTCCATGAAGTTCATGCTCTCCCCTGTGCCCTGGGCTTTCACCTCTCCCTGTTTTCCTGAGCTGTGGTAACAATCCCTGTCTCCCCTCCTCCTTTCCCTCCCCAGCACGGGTTCAGCGACGTGAAGGTGGAGGACACGGCCAAGGGCCACATTGTCCTGCTGCAGGAGGCCGAGACCCTCATCCAGCTCGAGGAGGACTCCACACACATCATCTGTGACAATGATGAGCCCCTGAGGGTCAAACTGAGAGACCTGGTCCTCAAATTCCTGCAGAAGTTCTAGCTCCTGGACGTCCCACTGCTCCTGCAAGGGGAGAGCCCGGAGCACCGGGACTCGGAGTCCTCCGGGGAGAGAGAGAGATTGAGGATTTGGGGATCCAAAGAGAGACCAGAAACCACCTTCCCCTCCGTGGAGAAGCAAGGAAGTATTTTTATTATCTGTCTATTTTTTACATCTTATTTTTAAGCTGTTTTTGGAATACTTTGGAGGAGGTCCCTGTTGTGTAAAATTGGAATATTCCAGGAGACACGAACTGCAAAATGAATTAACTCCAGTGTTCATTTACAGCATCAGGGTGATCTGCTGCTCCTCTGTGTGACCCTCAGCAGTGTCTGCCCCCGTCCTTCCCCTGACAAAACCCTGTAGGAGTATGGAAACAGTGGTCTGAGAGATTTATTTTTCCTCCCACTGTTTCCTCCCAGTCACCAGATCCCAGTTTTTCCTGCCTGTCCTCCATCCACGTTGGCACGAGGAGGATCAGAAAGCTGATGAGGCAAAGGTGGTAGAAAGAAAAGCACAAAAAGGGGGTCTGATGGACACATGGAATAGTGGGAAGGGCCTGGCCATTCCCTGCACGAGCAGAGGGATGTTGGGAAGGCTTTATCCTTTAGGAATTCAAGGTGTTTGAAGCTTGAGCTTCAAAATTCCAGGTGTTTGAAGCTTGAGCTTCACTTGTTACAACCAGTTCTGTCCGTGGAGCTCCAGGCCCTTCACTGAGCCAAACTAAAGTTGGTTCCTGCTGGTTTCCTCCATCATCAGGGGAGGAGATACCTCAGGAAGACACTTAGGGAAGCCCCTAAAGCAGTTCCATTCCTAGTGCTCATAAAAAAACCTTGGAGATTTAAGTGCCTCTTGTTTCTACCTTCCAAAAAAACTGTCCCTCCAGCCCCCACATCCCAAACCCTGGGCGGATTCTGAGTCATTCACACAAAGCCATCCTTGCTGCAGACCTGGGGAGGGTTTTCCCTCCCCGAATCACCTGTTTTGGGGGCCTGAACCGAGTTAATAGTTTTGCTTTCTCCTGGGATTTACGGCTGTCTGGTTTTCATTGGGTTGGGTTTGTATTTATTTGGTGTTAAAAAAAAAATAAAAAATCCATCAGTGAGGCTGCCAAGGGGGAAGCACATCCCAGGGTCTATAAAAGCTTCTCCCTGCCCGTTCCACACCCAGTGGGTCCTGTGGAACACAAACTGCCCCTTCAGTCAGTCCGTGGCTTTGGGGAGTTTGGGGCAGGGCAGGAAAGGCCCTGCAATCAAACCCATCTGCCTCTGGAATTCCCCCACGTCCCATCAAGGATTTCTGTGTGGCTGGAGGTACAGATCCCATCATCCACACCTTCACTTTGTTGGGGGGGTGGGGGGAAACAGGATCAGGAGTGGCATAAAAACCTCGTTGCAGTAACGGGAATCCTCGTAAGGGTTTGGCAGCTTCTTCACTGTCACTTAAAAAGGGAATAAAAGACTTGGGAAGATTTCACCCGGTGATTAAATCTCCAAAGGGGTTATTCCTAGCCCACAGGGGCCGTGGGATAAACTCATCTTTCAGCCTTTTGCCTCCAACATTGATCCCACTGCTCCAGAGCCTTTTGTTTTCCTGGAACCATGGAATGGTTTGGGCTGGAAGGGGCATTAAAGCTCATCCCATTCCACTCCCTGCCATGGGAACCTTCCACTATCCCAGGTTGCCATGGTCTTCATGGCTTTCCCAAGGCTTTCCCAAGGCTTTCCCACCCTCCTGACAGGGAAAAAAAGTAAAAATGAGAAGATTTTCCTTTTTACATTTTTCTTCTTTCGAGCAGGGAAACTCCTTGCTGGTTCCATCAGCCCAGCACCTGAAAGGGGATTGTTCTGTTCTGAACAGGAGGGTTTGTGCCTGCTGGAAAAATAAAAACATCCTGTGGAGGGGGAGGGGGAATTCTTCATGAAAAATCAGAATTAACAGCAGCAAAAGGAAGGGCTTGTTCCTTCTGCACAGAGAAAGGAAAAGCAGCAGCATTTCTTCGTGCTGGGTCAGTCCTGCAGAGTAACCATGGCAGCCCAGGCAGGGGGAGGAGCGGGGATGGGTTTATCCAGAGATGCTCAATTTATTGGGAAAAGAACAGCAGAGGTTCTTGCTTTCACTCTTTTTCTTCCAGAAAGGGGAAAAAAAAAAAACAACCCTCTGCCCTTGGCCCCTGTGTGGTTCGTTGTTCCATGGATCCCACATCCCACCCTGGGGATTCTCCTGCCTCTCTCTGCTGCTCCCCCAGGGAAACACAGGGAATCAATTCCCAGTGAGATTCCCAACCCTGTGCTCCCACAGCACAGCCAGGGCTCGGGAAAAACGGGTTAAAAAAAGGTTAAAATCAGCTTTCTGCACTTGGAGGGCTTTTATGGATCAGATGTTCCTGGTTTCTCTCCGTTCATGGGGGAAGTCGTTCAATTCCAGGTTCATATCCAGGCACTGCCGCTGGAATCTGTCACCTGAGCCACCTCTCTGGGCACCTGGAGCAAACTGGGATTTGTGTCCCATCAGCATCTCAGCTTTGGGGAAACGTGGGAAAAGGGGAGCAGAGGGATTTGGGTTTGGCTGCACGGCACTGCCTGGGCAGAGCGGGAAAAGTGGGATCCCTGTCACCTGGGAGCCGTGAACTGTCACCCATCCCTTGAGCATCCATAGCTGTGACCCAGTCCCTTGAAAATCCATGAACTGTGACCCCATCATTCCTTGAGGATCCATGATTTGTGATTGCACTCCTTGAGGATCCATAACTGTGAACCAGTCCCTTGAGGATCCATGGACTGTGACCCCATTCCTTGAGGACCCATGGACTATGACCCAAACCCTTAAGAATCCATGAACTGTGACCCAAACCCTTAAGAATCCATGAATTGTGACCCAGACCCTTTAGGGATCCATGAATTGTGACCCAAACCCTTAAGAATCCATGAATTGTGACCCAGACCCTTTAGGGATCCATGAATTGTGACCCAAACCCTTGAGGATCCATGAATTGTGACCCAATCCCTTAAGGATCCATGAACTGTGACTTCATTCCTTGAGGATCCATGAACTGTGACCCCATCCCTTGAGGATCCATGGACTGTGACCCCATCCCTTTCCCTTCTCCTTCCCTTCCCCTTCCCCACTTTCCCACCCATGGAAACACA
Organism: Empidonax traillii; assembly: GCF_003031625.1. NCBI lineage: Eukaryota > Metazoa > Chordata > Aves > Passeriformes > Tyrannidae > Empidonax > Empidonax traillii. The sequence continues at coordinate 252,195 of NW_020956253.1, read as the reverse complement.
GCAGCCCCTCTGCTTTCCAGCCTGGCAACAAATCCCAGAGTAACTTCTTAAAACACCAGGGATAAAATCCCGTTCTTCTCCCCAAAGCCCTTCCTGGCAGCAAGCCTAGGGTGTAAATCCTGCACAGCCCGGACCTGGCTCAGCACAGGCCCAGCTGTGCCTCTGGAGAAGGGCCTGGATGCTGGGATTTCTGTGCCCCTGCAGCCCCAGTGCTTCCCCCTTTCCCTGCCAATCCTTTCCTGGGCTCAGGCAGGAACCGGTGGATTTTGTAGCACTGACGGGCAGAACAGGACAATTCCAGTGAAACTGCTTTTCGTTAAGGAATGTGACATCCCAAAGGGAACGTCGAGGGCACTTTGTAGTGCAGAGGAGTGGAGTGGAAAAGCACTTGTCGCTGCCCTCCCTGCCGGGAGCAGGGAATGAATCATTAATGGACCGATGGCTTCCTCCACTCCCCAGGGCCTGCTTCCTCATCCCAGGGTACAATCCCTCATCCAGGGAGGAAGGAAATGGCTCCTCTCACAAGTCACAGCAGTTCCAGGAGATTTTTATCTGCTGCCCCAGGGCTGGAAAAGCCTCCGGACCAAATGGTTTTCAGCTGAGCCGGTGCCCAAGATGCTGCAGGGGGGGCTCCCTGGGGAGCCAGATCCCAAACCAGCTTCCCAACCACGTGGGCCAGTTCCCTGGAGCCAGGATTTCTGTGCCCTTCACTGCCAGCCACATTCCAGCTTCCCTGCAATGTTCTGGGGTAGAGGCCCCAGGAATTTGGGAGGCAGGTCCTGGGGCTGAGCATCCCTCTCCTCCCTACCGGGACCGCAATAATTTGGGAAACCTCTCCTGGAAATAAAACCAGGCACGAACAAATCCCCATCCCAAGGCAGCAGGGCACATTTCCCAGGGGAGCAGCAGCAAGGGCAGGGACATGGAGGGAACAAGTGAGGAAGAGGCTGCTCGGGAGGGAAGGCAAAGAAAAAAAACAGCAGGAAGGAAGAGAGAGGGAATCCAGGCACGTGCAGGGAATTCTGTGGGATTTCCAGCCCATGGCTTGTGGCCCAGCCCCCTCTTTGTCCCCCCCCGCTCCTCCCTGCGGGTTTGGAGCTGGAAATGTGGTTACAAATCACAGGGATCTGTTGGTGTTTTCCTCCTGGCCCAGGGGAGGTGCCGGGAGCATCCCCCCGAGCCAGCCGTGCCACAGGAATGGCCCCTAAAGGATCCCTGGGCAGGGAAGGACGGGTTTGCAATCCCAGCACCGACTGGGCCGCTACTTTTTCATTGCCTGGAAATCTCCAGACAGCCCTTCCCGAGGCGCTTCCCATTATCCCACTGTCCCACAGGGCAGAGATTCCCTGACTGTGTCCCGCCAGTGCAGCGTTTCAGGGTCAGGTGCCCTTCGGTGGGTGCTTCGGTGATGCAGAAATCCAGGCTTTCCAACCCCCTGGGGAGTGTTCCCGATGCCACCGGGAGCCCCGTGGCACCGGGATGGGATATTCCTGGAAGTTCAGAGGGGTCCAACTCCTGCGGAGGCTCCCGTGGCCCGGCCACGAGCTCCCTGAGGGACGGGATGGGATTTAGCACCACGAGAAGTTTCCACCATTCCGGAGCAGCCCTTTGCTCCCGCTCCCTTGGGAATTCCAAACCTGGGAGGTGCTTATTTTTTGGGATGCTCCAGGGCGCCGGAGCCACCCCACCCTGGTCCCTCCCCTGCCCCAGCCCCAGCAAAGAGGCGCCGAGCCGCTCCCAAGTTAAACTCTCCATTTATTGGATCCTTTTACAAAAACCTCAACATTGTGCTCGTGTCGAAGGAGTGTTTCTCGTCCCTCCGTTTTTGTTGGATTTTTAAATCCTGGCGCTCGCGGAGCTGCAGCAACAACCGCGGCGGGGAAGGGGGGGGGGGTGGACAGGGCCGGGCCGGGGCACCGCAGACGATCCTATTTACAGCGGGAAAGGCCTCGCTCCACGCCCGGGGGAAGCAGCAGGAAAACTGTGGGAAGGGGGAAAACGCCTTTCCCTTGGGAAAGGTGCAGCCGCCCAGAGCCCTTCCCGTCTCCTCCGGGAGCTGGGATGAATCCTACAAGCGAACCTGAGCTTTGCTGTGAGCCTGGGATGCCGCTGGAAATCCCGAGAGAAGGAGGCGGGGAGGGGGGGGGTAGCAAGGGAGGATGTTCGGGATGGTGGCACCGCTCCAGGGAAGCCTCTCTGCTCGCTGGTGGTGGAGGAAAGCCCAAGGACTGCTCAGATCTTGGGATGTCTCAGGAGCTGTGAATCCCAAGTTTGTGCCCTGGGGGGGTTTTGTGGTTATTTGGGATGATTTGGGAAAGAAGGAAACAGGATGGAGCAGGATGGGAGGGACGGCCCCAGCAGATGTTCCTGCTGGCATTTACTTTCCTCACGGAATTCCATCCCCCCAGGATGTCCCCTTCCAGAGCAGCCACTTCATCCCTTCACCCCCAAATCCTTCCCGTTGGGGGGGCTCAGGAAGGAGGGATCCATCCCATGATATCCACAGCGATCCCACTGCACATCCTGACCCTGCTCAGCCACGACACACCAGGGGATCCTTCCGACAAAACACCCCTCTGGGAAAGAGGCCAAGGAAGGAGCCTGGGAGGAGGAACAGCTGGATTTGCTCCACTTATCCCCGATCTCGACTGGCTTGGAACAGAAACACTCTGAGGGAAGGTGGAATTCCCATCCTGGGGCTCAGACAGAGCCCATGGAACACCAGCACTTCCCAACCCGTCCGCCTCGCCCAGGCTCCCGCAGCACAGGAATGACAACAGTTCCCTCCAGACTCTGGGACATCAGTGGCTGAGCAGGGTCTGTGTCCCTATAAAGTGCAATCCACGCCCAACCATTCCGTGCTCCTGCCTGGCTGGGAGGGCTGGGAAGGCAGAGCCGACTCCGGGGCTGGGCTGGAACTGAGCTAATGAAGCACCTCCTAATGAGGGAGCAATTAAAGCTCAGGCCTCTCGGGATGCTGGAGCTGGAGCAGCTCCTGACAAAGTGCCACGTTCCCGCTCCGAGCAGGAACGCTGAACGTCCTTGCAGGTGTCTCAGGGCCTCGCAGGAATCTCCCATGGAAATTTTAAGGAGACTGTGAACCTTCCCGCGCTCCCTGATGCTAAAACAAAAAGAGGATGGAAAGGAAAAACAAAGCCATAGAGAGGAAAAGATTCCTTGATCCGGAATTCGCTGCGCTCGGTGGTGCTGGTGAAGGCACGAGCTGTGGGCTCTGCTGGGAACAGGCTGCTCCTTCCCTCCCCTTCCCAAGGAGGAATGTTGGTGACCCCCACACACGGGACTGCAATCTGAGCCAGGAAAAGCAGGGACACGGAGGTGAATCACACAAGTGTCACCTTCCCCCCTGCCCAGGAAAACCTCATCCAGGCTGCTCGGAAACCTCCGGATGCGCTGAGGGAGAACATCGCGCGAGGGGAACGCTGCGTCCTTCCCTCCTGGCTGGCTGGGATTGCAGCAGGATGGAGCAGGGGCTGAGCTGGGAGGTTTGGGTGGTCACAGGTGTCACAGCATTCTGCTCTGGGGAGAAGGAAACCAACTCCAAAACCACTCCATGAACTCCTCACTCCATGAACGCCATCCCAGAGGCACCTCCGGGTTCACACGACGGGGAGGCTCCTGGTGGGATTAACCCTGGGATGCAGCACAAAAGCAGGGGGTGAGGATAGGATGGGGTTAAGGCAGTTGTGCTGACGCTCACGGCCAACCCAGCACGGGAAGGGTTTGCTCTGGGACGGGGGATGAGGGATGAGGCAGAGCGGGAATTGCAGCCACGGAGCAGCCGTGGCTCTGGCACATCCCGGCTGGGCTGAGCACGGATCAGGATCGGTGCTCCACCAGCCTGGGGCACTGCCAGCACAGCCTGTGCTGCAGGGGGATCTTCCCTAAGCCCCAAACTCACTCCCTGTCTTTAGAGGATTAGCAGGATGGGGTGGAAAAGGACATGGAAAACTGAACATCCCAGGAATGGCGGGTCCTGGAGCTGGGAAGGGCCACCCAGGCCAACCTCAGCCCTCCTGAGGGCTCAGGGTGCTGAGCAGAGCAGAGCCAAGGGCTCATCACCAGCCAACACCTGGGAGTCCTCAGGAGCAGCCACAGGGAAAGAGGAGCCAGAATGGGGTGAGAGGGAAGGGATGAAGGGATGAAGGGTTGGGGATAACAATGGTGACCTCAACGCTGCATCAAACCCCTCCAACCTGGCCTTGCTACGACCCCCTCGAGTGGGACGAGGGGTCCTGAGGGGAAAAGGGGACGAGGAGGGAGGGAGGGGGAGGGGGGGGGAAGAAAAGAAAACAAAAAAAGCGCCTCACGAGGCAAATCTAAAACACTTTCATTTTAAATAACAATAATTATAATTAAAAAGAACGGCCGCCCTCGGCCAGGGGAGGGGGCAGAGCCGGCGGCCAACGGGCCGTTCCTCAGTGTGCGATCCCGGGGAGTGTCCTCAGAGGAGCCCAGGGATCCCGAGGGATCCCGAGGGATCCCGTTCCCCGTCGCTTGGTCGAGTCGCTGCGGGCAGAGCGGGGAAGGAGGGACCGGGATGTGCCCGCCCCGATCCAGGCCGGGCCCGCCCCAGTCCGGCCGTGCCGCTTTCCCAGCGGGAAGCGGGGCCGGGAATCCACAGCGAGGGGCGTTCGGCGCTCCCAGCCCCGGCGATCGGCCCCTCTCTCCGCCCTTCCCGCCGGGGCTGGAACCGGGAGCTCCGGCCGCTCCCCCTTCAGATGAACTTGAAGCACTTGGTCTTGTCGTGGGGCAGGCGGGTCTTGAAGAGCACGGAGTCGACGCGGAACTGGGTGTAGAGCAGGGGCATGTACCCGTACACCCGCACGAAGAAGTTGATGCACTTGTGCCGCTCGTGGAAGTGGGAATCGTCGTGGGAAAGGGCCTGGGGGCAGCCGGGGCAGCGGAAGGTCCAGCGGGAGGTCACCTGCAGGGAGGGGACAGAGGGGGGCAGTGCCACGCTGCCCAGAATGCCCTGACCGTGCCCGAGCTATTGCAGGAGGTGCTTGTTGGATACACCGGGAGTCACGGAATGGTTTGGGTGAGAAGGGACCTCAAAGCTCATCCAGTTCCAACCCTGACACCTCCCACCAGCCCAGGTTGCTCCAAGCCCCGTCCAACCTGGCCTTGGATACTTCCAGGGATCCAGGGGCAGCCACAGCTTCTCTGGGAATTCCAGCCCAGCCCCTCCCCATCCTCACAACCAAAAATTCCTTCCCGATATCTCATCTATCTCTGCCATTCCCTGTGTCCTGTCCCTCCATTCCTTGTCCCCAGTCCCTCTCCAGCTCTCCTGGAGCCCCTTTAGGCTCTGGAAGGGGCTCTCAGGTCTCCCTGGATCCTTCTCTTCTCCAGGTGAACCCCCCCAGCTCTCCCAGCCTGGCTCCAGAGCAGAGGGACTCCAGCCCTGGCAGCATCTCCGTGGCCGCCTCTGGACTCTCTCCAGCAGCTCCACGTCCTTGTGCTGTTGTTCCCCAGGGCTGGGGGCAGCTCTGCAGGTGGGGGTCTCACCCGAGGGGGCAGAGGGGCAGAATCCCCTCCCTCACTGTTGCCCAAAGATGCCACAGAAGAATCAGCAACTTGGGGCACCCCTTGTTTTGGGCACCCAGAGCAAGATCTTCGAAAAGGGCTCCAGTTTCCAGGAGGTGCTGAGGGGCCACCCACTCACGAAAGAGCCTCCTTGTCTGTGCTGAACCAAACGTGCCCTGCAGGGCCCTCTGGGTTTGGTTGGATTCTCTTCTCTGCTGCATCAAACCCCAGAGCCTCCCCTTCCCAGCAGCTCCAGCTGGGAACACCACACAGGAAAACACAGCCATGGCATTTATGGCCAGACCCACCCCAAGGCAGTGACACTGGCAGGGCTGAGGGAGCCCTTTGCCAGCAGGCACGAAGAGCACAATGATCTGCATCCCAAATCCATGCTCAGAACTGTGACAGTCGTTTCCTATCCCAGGGCAGGGGAATTCCAGCTCTGCTCCAGCGTTTGGGCCAAACACAGATGAGCCTGAACGCCTCTGGAAAGCCTCACAGAATCAGCAAGGAATCTCTGGGACTGATGCTGGAAAGAAGGAAGTCTGTGGGTTTGGGATCAGCTGCTCTTTGCCGAGCCAGGAACGCTCCAGGCTGAGCTGCAGCGTGAGGCAGAGAATCATGGAACGGTTTGGGTTGGAAGGGGCATTAAAGATCATCTTGTTCCAACCCCTTGCCACGAATCCAAGGCAGGGAACCTTCCACCAGGCCAGGAATTTGGTCTGACTTGCTCTGGTGACATCAAACCTCAATCCCTCCGCTCAGCAGGGTGGGATGTGGCCGATTCCCTGGGCTGAGTTTCCACGCCCGGAGCTGGATTTCCCCTTTCCCACTCCAGCTCCTCCAGCCAATGCCAAGCTCAGGACAGAGACCCTTCCCGGTGCTTTTACCTTGATGGGAGGTTTCCTCGTGAGGTGGGAGACCAGGAAGTTCATGGCGATGTCCTCGCAGTTGATGTACTCGTCCACCATGTCCCGGATGGCCTGGGGCATCACGTAGGAATACAGGTAGGCATAGTACTGGGAGACAGGGAAAGGCACAGCCTCGGTCAGGGTGGTCCCAGTGGGGAGTGCCCGACCCCTGCTGGTGCCACCCCACGGCTCCATAACTGAGGATCGGGATATGGGACACGCTGGGACTCGAAACTGAAGGAAAAACCGCGGGGAGATTCCCGGTAATGGAGTTAATCCTGCAGCAACAAATCGACCCCCAGCCAACCACCCTCACCCAATCCCAAGCTCCTGGAACCTCAGAAATCGAGGAATGGGGGTTTCATCCCCCCACAGACCTTGCTGTGTCAGCTGCTGCGGACTCAGCACGGCAGCAGGAGGCGGAAAACCATCCCAGGGCTCTGGGATGGCTCAGTTTGGAGAGAGCGAGGGAAGAGGAGCAGAGAGCTCCAAAATTCATCCTTAAAAGAACTCCAACCCTCCTCCATCCCCCCTCCAAAAAAAAAAAGCTCCTGTGAGGAGGAAGAGGAGCCGGGAGGTCTCACCTTGTGGAAGAAGGCAGCACCAGTGAGCACCATGGAGAGCTCGCAGGAGTAGTTGGAGTTGTAGAGCCAGGACTGGTGGGGGATGTCCCACGCGTGGTAACGCCCCGGGAAGCCCACGATGCGATCCCGGGCCTCCCTCCAGACCCTGCAAACACAACAGATGGGGGTGAGGCACCGCCCTCTCTAGCAGGAGGTGGAGGAGCTGATGCAGCAGCTGCTCATCCACAGGATGTCCGGAAAGGGTAAGAACTGTTGGAAATGTGCTTGGAGTTGTTCACGCGCAGGGAAAGCGCTCCCAGTCCGTAAATCAGGGGTGTTCTATCCCACAGGGGCTGCTCTGGAGGGTTAAAGGAAAACTGAAGGAGGGACCAGCCCAGTCTCAGCCAGAGGGAAACCCAGTGTGGCTCCTCCCCATATCCCTGGGGCTTTTCATCTCCCACACACAGCTCCATGTCCTGCTCTGGAGAGCCGAGATAATGTCAATCAATTTCCCTTCAGTTTTTAGGAAAAACCAATTTTTAGGAAATCAATTTTTAGGAAATCAGTTTTCAGGAAAAATCAACTTCCCTTTAGGAAGGCTCCAAGGCCAGGTTGGACAGGGCTTGGAGCAACCTGGGCTAGTGGAAGGTGTCCCTGCCCGTGGCAGGGGTTGGAACGAGATGAGCCTTAAAAGGGTCCTTTCCCACCCAAACCATTCCAGGGCTCTGTGATTCCAGGATCCTGTGAAAGCTGCTGAGGTGCTGAAGGGCCTGGATCTGCTCCCCATCCCAAAGCAGCCCCTGGCAGCTCCCCAGCTCTGGCCATGCAGGAAACTCCTCTGGGGCCACGAGCACGTCCCTCGCTCCGACGCTCTCGCAGCAGAGATTTCATTCAGGGAATGAAATCCTGAGGACTGAGGGGTGGGAGAGTGGGATTGCTTAACATTCTGCTCTCATCTGAAGCTCCTCGAGAGAAATCCCACAGGAGCCGCAACTCTGGCAGGAGTAAATAAGGAAAATGTCAGTGCCCAAGGCCTGACCTGGGAAACAAATCCAGCTCCCAAGGCAGGGGGTGAGGGCTGCCCTTGGATCATCCCATCCCATCTCCCTCCAAACCCAGGGGCTCCAGACTGCAAGAGCCAACTCCCCGTGGGACACAGAAGGGTTTGCCCTTTTCCCCAGGCACAAAACAGGGCAGAAAGTGGCCTTTTTGTTTGTTTTTTTTTTTTTCCCCTCATGTGGATGTGAATTCCTCCCACAGCCCCAGTTCCTGGAGAGCCACAGGAGAGCTGCTGAGGAGACCAAGATTCCCTGAGTTCTCATGTTCAACCCTCCACTCCAATTAATGAAAACTCCAAAAGACAACCTGGAAACGAACCCCGAGTAATTAACGTCACCAGCAGCTTCCTCGGCTCCATCCTCCCCCCTCCAGCCCTCGTTTGCTGCGGTTCCTGCCGATCCAGTGGGATTGTTTTGAAAAGCTGGAAGTCGAAACCGCTTATTCCCTTCCACTCCTCCCACGTCTCGCTCTCCTCCCAACCTGACACGTTTTCTTTCCCCGAAAAAACTCGGGATTTCTCTGGAGAATGGGTCTGGGTGTGCTCAGGGTTCCTGCCTCCAGCTCTTCCCTGAGCCTCAAACAGCAAAAAAAGAGGCTTTTGGCCCCAAAAATCAAAGCCTGAAGGAAAGCTTTGAGGGAACACACTCGCTGTGGGGTCACTCCGGCCAGGACTCCAGCTCCTCCTTGGCTGAGCGTGGGAACTGGGAGGCTTTGTGGGAACAAGGTGCCTGGAAGCAGGGACATGAGTGGGAATAACACACAGCACTTACAACCTTCATTTGATGCTCTCCAGGCAAAGGAAAACAGATTCCAAAGAGGGGAGAGGAAAACAGCCCAGCTGAGACAAAGAGCCTGGAATGGGGCAGGGAAGGGAATCCAGGAGTCCTGACTCCTCCTCCCGCGCTTTCATCCCCCCGACACCTCGTTCCTCACCCCTCTGAGGGAGCTTGGTGGCTTTCCAGGCGCTTTGTGCCCTTTAATCCTCCTCCCAAACACGAGCCAGTGCGTTGTGGGGAGAGCTGGTCCCTGTTTCCCACCCCCAGGCAGCTGTTCCCACTGTTCCCAGATTCGGGATCGCTGCTCCTCGTGCCGTCCTCACCCCTCGTGCCATCCTCGCTCCTGGCACTTTTTGGCACGGAGGTTTGGCTGTGGGAGCTGCAGGAGCAGCTGCCACAAACCTCCCACAGCAGGAACCCAAGGAACTGGTTTCTCCCTCAGCACCACCCCCTGCCCAGGAAAAGCCTTTTTCCAGGGAAAAGTCAAGGGGAAAACGGAGAGGCTGGAGCAGAAATGGGGGGGGGTTGGGAATGAGAGCAGCCTTGGCTGGGGGTCATCCCCCTTCTCCATGCTCTGCAGATTGAAATGAGCCACGGGAAGGGATGTGCCGGTCCTGACCCGGGCCCTGCACCCAGGCAACGTGGAAAAAGCCCACCCAGGCTGTGGAAAGAGCCCCACTCCGGGTGCCAGGGCCGCGTGGGCCGAGGGCTCTCACCGGAAGCCGAACATGATCTCGTCGTGGCGCAGGTGGGCGTCGTCGTCGATGGACAGGATGGCCTCGGTCTCGATCTCGTCCCAGGGCAGGAACCGGTTGTTCAGGCTGTTCTTCTCCGTGCGGACGACCTGGCAGGGTGGAAGGTGGAGTTATGGGGGGTGTCTGTGCCCAGGGATGGGATGTGGGGGATGCCGCGTTCCGGCACTGCTTCGAAGCCCCCGTGGTGGGGGAATTCTTTCCAGGCAAAAGGCACCAGCTCCAGGAATTCCCCTTATCCCACTGGGGATTTCTCCCTCCTCTTAGAATCACGGAATAGAATTGGAGAGCAGAACTGAGAGGGACCCCCAGGGCTCTTCCAGTCCAATCCCAACAATCCCTCAAAGAGCGTTGTCCAAACACTCCTTGAGCAGCCTTGGGAAGTCACCATTCCATGGGGAACGGGCCTGTTCAGGGCCCAACCACTTCTCTGGGGGAAGAACCTTTCCCTGATATCCATCCCAAACCTCCCCTGGCACAGCTTCACACCCTTCCTGACCGCCCCATCCACGCCGGACCCTTCCTCTCCCTCTTACACATTTCCACCCACCCTGGCTGATCCATAATCACCGAGTTCATCCCACGTTTCCCATCCTATCTAATCCCTCCCCTCATTTCCCTGCCTCCCCTCTGAACAACCCCCCCCCCTTTAAAAACAAAGTCCAGGCTGGTGAAAAGGCGGAGGCGTCACGGCAATGAAACCCCATTAAACGAGATTCCATTGGATCCCCCAGAAAAGCCCACACTGAATCCACTGACGGTGGGAACGTCTCCACTGTGATCTGCGTGGCAGCTGGGACGATGAAATTCCCACTGAAATTCCCACGTCAAGGCAGCTCTGGAAGTGCCAGCTTTTGCAATTCCCAGAAAATCCCAGAATCCCAGAATGGTTTGGGTTGGAAGGGACAGTAAAGCTCATCCAGTCCCACCCCCTGCCATGGGCAGGGACACCTTCCACTAGCCCAGGTTGCTCCAAGCCCTGTCCAACCTGGCCCTGGAACACTCCCAGGGATCCAGGGGCAGCCACAGCTTCCCTGGGAATTCCAGCCCAGCCCCTCCTCCCCCTCCCAGGGAAGAATTTCTTCCCAATCTCCCATCTGTCCCTGCCCTCTGGCAGTGGGAAGCCATTCCCTGTGCCCTGTCCCTCCATCCCTTGTCCCAATTCCCTCTCCAATGGGTGTATCCCTGCCTTTACCTGGGAATAGTTGAGATTTCAGCAGCCTCTAAACTGATAAATCTCAAGGAAAAACCTGGCAAACTTTACTGACTGACGACTTGTTTCCCTTCCCTTCCCAAACCTTCCCTGGAGATCAAAACCAGGAGCCTCCTGAGCCATCTGCAGATTTCTGAGATGAACTCAAGGTGATTCAGTTCCACCACACGGGATTTTTTGGACTCAAACCCCACAACTCCAGGAAGCCCATCTGCTCCCGGGTTTTGTCGCTCCCAGCCACGTTGGGACAAATGGATCCTGAAAAACCTTCAAGAGAGCTAAACCAGACCATAAATCCCAAGGTCTGCCCTACCATAATGCCCTTAACCAATACTTTATAGGGCGTTTTTGTACATAAATACAGAAATATGCAGCAAAATCAGTATCTTCCAGCAATCTCCTTGCTAGTGAGGTCTCACACTTAGGCTTTAAATTAAGTGTCACTTATAACATGCAGAGTGTCTGTGCCCTTGGAGAAGTTCTGGCAGCTCAGCTTTAAGTGAACTGGATGGATTTCTGGGCGAGGAGCAAACTCTGCAAGAAACCGGGAGCCTCATTGTTCCCGTCGGGTTTTTGGGAGGAATAAAAGCCAGGAGGATGCCCTGAGGAGAGCAGGGTAATTTGGGGAGATGACAGGCTCTCAGGGAAAGGATCTGCCTCCATCATTCCCAAAGGTGTGCCAACTGAGCCCAGATGGGCTGGGGGGGAACGGCAGAGGGGGACGGGGACATCCCGCGCTCCTTCTGACCGTCCAGCTGGGAATTACCGGGCTGGAGACGCCGGAGACAAACGACTCTTGAGCAGCTGACCTGGATCTGCACTTGGAAGGGAAAAGCAGGGAGCTCCTGCCAGCACAGCCCTCCAGGGAGGATGTGGATTTACAGCCCTGTCAATCCCTTTTCTTGGCACCAGCTCGGACGGTTTGTTAATGAGACCCAGCGAAGGAAGTCAGGACGACGCTCCAGAGCTGCTCCAGGGACGTGTCCTGCTCCCTGTCCCCGTCCCAGGGACTGGGCTGGAGCAAAACTCAGCTCAGCACCCACCTCTGTGTGGGATCTGCCCAGAGCCTCACCTGGGGCAGAGCTCCTTCCCTGAGGGACAGGCAGGAGTTCAGATTCCATGGAGAAAAGGGATATCACACCTCCCACATGGTGGCTGACCACTCCGACCATCCCAAACTTGGGACTCGGCTCCAGAGGTGTCACCGTTGGCCCCCACCCACCCAGGAAGGCAAGACTGGCACATCTGGGAGCTGATGAGCTTCATCCCACCCCCACCCCTGTTCCAAGCTGAGCTGCTTCCCATCCACCTCTATTTCTGGGGAAAGCACGGGGGGAGCCAAAGCTGCTCCAGCTCCCCCGAGTGCACACGTGGCTGCTAATGTGGAAAAGGAAACAATTAAAAATCAGCCAGTCTAGGCTTAACAGGGGTCAGGGAAGGCTCTGCTGGAGGACTCTGGGAGATGGCGAACTCCAGGAAAGGGGAATGACGAGTTCCAAGTATCCCTGAATCCACCACATTCATTTTCAGCGGGTTTGCCCTGACCCGCTGGACGAGTTTGGGATGTCAGCCAGGGACAAAGCACACTGTCCCGGGGATAGCAGGAGGAATTTCTTCCTGGAAAGGGTGGTCAGGCACTGGCAGGGGCTGCCCAGGGAGGTGGTGGAGTCCCCATCCCTAGAGGTGTCCAAGGAAAGGCTGGACGTGGCACTCAGTGCTCTGGGCTGGGGGACAAGGTGGGGATCGGGCACAAGGTGGACTCGCCGATCCCGGAGTTCTTTTCCACCTTAAATAATTCCATGATTCTCTAAAGCATCCTGGCTACAGCAGGGATTTTGGCACTGGGAGAGGCTCCATATGGAACCTACAAACCTGAGGTTCATTTTCTTAGGAAGGTGACTTTGATCCTGATTTCTCTGTGTTACCTTCCCCGTTTCCCGTGTGGGAGCTGAGGGAGACGAGGCCGATCCCAAGGCAGGCACTGCACTGGCTCCAGCACAAGAAGCCAAGGAGCTGCCAAGGAGGAGCCAAAGAACCTGCTGCCGTGGCTACAGATGCCACCCCAAATCCCTGCAGCCCTCACCCCTTCCCACTGAGGTGCAAACCACACAAGTGTGACCAAGTCCACAACTTCTCCTCGTTTTTCTCCATGTTTTATCCCCACCTGCTCCTGGGGGAGCTGAGATGCTCCACAAAACCTGGCAGGGTCACCATGGCCCTCAGTCCAGACCTCAGATCTATTTTGACTGCCCTTTCCAAGGACACCTACGGTGGTGTTTACTGAAGGCCATCCAGAGCCTCCTCAAAGAGGAGCATCAATCCGTGGCGTCCCGCCCTGCCCACGCACAACCGTTCCCTCCCACCAGTCCCATCTCCCACCACGAGACAACCCTCAGAGGACGCAAATCCATCCAATTCCTACTGGCCAGCACCCTGCTTTCCAAAGCCAGAAGCACAGATCCAAGCCCTGGGCTCAGCCAGCAGTTCTTCACCTCACGAGAAACAAAAAAAAAAAAACCCGGCGTGTCTCTCGACACAACACGAGGCTCTTGCCGGCGCTTTTCCAGGCTGCGTGGGCAGGCAGGAGATGGGATGCCAGCACGGCATTTCCACCACAACCAAGCCCCTGGGATGATGCCTCTCCTCCTCACGACAACACTCTCATTCCCAGTTCAGACCCAAAAATGAGTCCAGCACAGCGTGGGACTCCGGAGCGTTCCTGACAGCTGCAGATCCAAGGGGGAATCACAGCCCTGCATTTCTGACACGTGTGGAAACGCGGTGTCAAAGCTCCTTCCAGTAATGCTGCCAGTGCTGGCAGGTCTGAGCATTTTATCAAAAAAAAAACCAAAAAAAAACCCAAAAAAACCCCCCCAAAATAAATGGATGCTCTTTTGGCTGCGCTTGTGATAAAGAATGTTTGAAGAACTCCGGATGCACGGAGGTGTTTTTGTTAAGACAAAGATACCCTGACATTATCCTGGGGGTTCACACACCCAGATCCAGAAGATATGGATAAAAAAAATGGGCAGGGATGTGACCACAGCTCCTAAATGAACCCTGTCCCCATGTTCAAAGCCATCCCAGAGAGATCCAGGCTGTTTGGATCCAGGCTGTTTGAATCCAGGGTGTTGGGATCCTCCTGCCTCCAAGGGATCCCTCCCTCAGGGATGTTCCTTCAATCACCCACTGCCTGATGAGACGTTCCTGGATTTTTAGTGGTTCCCCCAACAATCCCTCACCTTCTGGTCTTCCCTTTAATTTTATGCTCATAAAGACGGGACTGGGAGGTTCCCTTTATCCCTTTTCTCATGTATTAATCATCCTCCTGCTCCTCTTCACCTTGGAATAGCTCCTTTTCGCCCTGAACCTCCAGACTCCCGCGCTTTTCCACCTCCAACTTCAAGCATTTTCAACATCAGAATTAAAAGGATTTATAGACTATTTTAAGACCCATCTCCAGAGGTATGGAAAGTGTTTTCACTGGAAGGGTATTTAGTTCCAAAGACAGTGCAGGCTGAATATAAATTGGCAAAACAGATGCATTTTTAAAAATACGTGTAATTAAATAATGCAACATAAAACCCGGCATAAATTATCCCCCGCTGAGAACAAAACCACACAGGAAGATACCAGTGGAAAAGCTTATTTTTAAACTGATACTGTGTCCATGAATGTAAAATGTGCCAACACTTGGTCCCCCCTTTAAACTCCTCCACTGTGATCAGGGGGGTCGCTCGTCTCCGAGAGGAGAAAGCAGCTTGTGATACAAATAAAACTGATTATTTATTCATTTGCAGACAGGAGCAGCTGTTGCATCTTTCCAGAGTAACTAAAGGAGAAGAATTCTTATTTTAGCATTAAAGGCATCCAGATACTCCCTCATTTTCACTCTCTCTGGGTGCTGCCGTTGGGGGCCGTGCAGTTGAAGCTGCACGTTGAGCTGCTGTCCGGTTGGATTTATTTTACAATTAACTGTAATTATTTGGCTCCAAAGAGCGTCCCTGGGATAACAAACACACTGTCAGGTTTTAAATACCTCACCTCCCACTGCTGCAGCTCAAGCCCCTCCTCAGCTTTCCACGAACACTCACAGGGAAAAGCTGTGGAGCACAGAGGGACAGGAGAGCTCCAGTTCCATCAGCACATCTGGGGTCACAGGCCTGGCTTGCTGGGAAATCAGGGAAAGTCACCGGAAGGGGAAAGAGCTCCTGCTCAGGGGTTTGATCCTGATAAGCCCAATTTTTGGCTTAGTGGGGTCTTTTCCCAGTGAAACAGGGAATAGCCAAAGGTGTGGTCATGGAATTGTAGAGTAGTTTGAGTTGGAAAAGCCCTCTAAGACCAACCATCCCCAGCACTGCCAAGGCCACTCCTGAACCATGTCCCAAGTGCCACATCCACAGGGATTTTAAATCCCTCCAGGGATGGGGACTCCTGGGAAGTTCATTCCAATGCCCGACCGCCCTTTCCATGAAGGAATTGTTCCCAATATCCAACCTAAACATCCCCTGTCACAGCTGGAGGCCGTTCCCTCTCCTCCTGGCCCTTGTTCCCTGGGAGCCCAGCTTTGTACCACCTGATACAGGAAAAAACAAGGGGCTTTTATCAGCTCCCCCATTCCCATTCCTGGTGGGTTTTATCTGCACTATAAAATGAATCCAAGGGGAAGCTTTTTCCCGCCATCCCCACATCATCCCTTCTCCAGCTCCCTGTCTCCACCCAATCCAGGTGCCTGAGCTCTTTCCAGCCAGGATCCTGTTCTGATGAACTGGGGACACCTGCCCTGCTCTGTCTGCAAGAAAACCCCTTTTTTGTGTCCAGTAAATCACAGAGATGCCATTTGTGACCACGCAGAGAGAGAGGAGGAGGGTGAGGCAGCAGCTTTTAACTGCACTCAGAAGGTGGAGTGTTGACTGCCTGGAGCTCAGGGATGAGGGATTCAAACCACTCGTGGGTAACAAAAACTTCCCAGACGGCTCAGGAATGGATGTGAGCACTGCCAGCGAGCCTGGGAACATCCAGCTTCCCTGCCTGCAGGGTCGGTGGAGCGCTCAGAGATGTGTCAGGAGACGCGTCGGGCCGGGCACAACCTCGGTACGTTGTTATCCTTGGAAAAGCCACGGGAGAGCCTGAAGAACAGTTCCCAGGCTGCAACTCCCCCACCTCCTTTAAACAAACAAGCAAAACCCCCAAAATTCTACAGTGTTAAAGCCCAGGCCTCTCTCAGCCTGTCACTCCTCAGGCTCCAGCGGCCAATTCCTGCACTTCTGATTTCCCTGGGAAAGGCACGTTGCCAGTCCCCTGGTCCGCGCTGACAGGGTTGGCAGCAAACGGACCGGGAGCTCAGGGACGGATCTGAGAAGGGCTGTCACATCCCATCTGCCAGACAGGGAGATTGGAAAAGCCAGGAAAGGCGGTTCAGGAGCACCCCCGAGGTCTCCTCCCCTGCTGGCCAAGCCATCAGCTGCTGTGCAATCCCGGCACGGATGGGGAAGGAAATACGGAAACAACATCCAGCCCAGGGACAGGGAAACGCACAGCACAGAGGCAGAGAGGAAGAAAGAGCTGCAAAGCCAAGGGCTGTGATCCCAGGGGATTATTGGGAATACCTTGCTGCTGCTCACCGAGTGAGGCAGAGCTTATCTTTCCACGCTCTGGCTTCCAGCCCGGCTGCTTTAATTAACAGAGGCTTTGGTGGTGCAAATCCCCTGTATTGTTGTGCCATTACCTCTCCAGCAGGTTGCTCCTCGGGATCTGTGGGGTGGGATTTCCACTGCAGCAGCAGGGCAGACAAAGCACCTGGCAGGGCAGGTGCCATGATTTTTAAATTTGGTAGGGTTGCTGCACCTCGGTGTTCGGAAGGTGTCACAAATTCATCCCCCCCAGCGATGCTGTGCAGCGTTTCAAAGCTGCCCTGACCCACCCTGCAAGAGTTTCAGTTCAGGCATTGATACCTGGGGGCTGAGGGCATCCAAATGAACATCCTATCCCAGCTAGGGGAGGCAGGAATTGGGAGTCAGACTCTAAAAAAGCTGGAATGTAAACCTGGACACAGGCAGAGCCATGGAGTTTGCAGGTGGGTCATTTTTTTTGAAGGGAGGAGGACAGAGGATTTATTAATGTTTATGTGGCTGGGAGCAGCAGCCATAAAGCTCTCAGGCATGCAAACTCACTCCTGAGTTTATTCCCAGGTTTATTCCAAGCTGGAAGCTTCCTGGGGGCTTCCTAGACCAGAAGGCTGAGATCCCACTGGGAAAGTTCTGGATGAAATGAAAACAGCTTTCTGTCTGTCCTCAAACCCATCACCTGGAGACGAGAGCTACTTATGTAATGTTGGAACAGAAGAACTAAGAAATCCATATCATGACCCTCTGATTGGAATTTTATCCCTGTTGTCCCTGCTGTTCCAAGGAGCACAGCTCCTTCTCCTTCGACATGGCTGAGCCAGATTGTGACAAAAAAACCAGGATACAAGTCCCAGATGGGTTTCTGAGGAATTCCCTTTGCTCTTAGGCTTCGGTTTCTGGATCCTGATTGCTGGATCCCTTGGCTGAATCCTGCTTCCCCCTGATCCCTGTCTCACATCACCCCATCATCTCCCAACCGGAGGAGCAGAGGAAAACCATCCTCGTGCCGCGTTCTTCAAAGCCTGGCTTCTCCCAAGGTCTTTAAGACTCGGGTTAAACGAAATCCAGGAGGAAAAAAAAATAAAAAATAATGCTTGCAGCAAGAGGCAGGGAACACATTCCTGCCAAACACGTGGCTGGGATGAATCCAGACCACCGGACCCACCCCTCACAACCCACGGGATGGGCTGGGAGCTGAGGACCAGCATGTGTTAGAAACGACACACTTCACATAAACGAGGGGATAATTAAAAACAACTCCATGAATTTCCGATAGAATCAACCTAATTAATAGCAGTGTTTTGAAACCAAATTGCTTTGTCACCTGCATTCAGAGCCAGAGGAAAATGAGCCTTATTGGAAAGAATTATCAAACTTAGAAAGCTGCTCTGAGGCTTTTCTTGCTCCCCCCCAGCTCTTTTTTTTGTCCCAGTAAAACATGGGGCTGTCCCTTGGTGCAGAGATAAGCCAGGCTTTTCAGCAGCCAGGCTTTGGCAGCTCAGAGATCAAAGCCACGATTTAGCCCTTCCACATCCAGGTTGGAGAGCGAATCTCTCCACCCAAAACGCTTTCAAAGTTCAGCGTCAAGAACAAAACCCAATTTCCCTTCCCTCCAGGAACCTCAAACCCCCTCCAGAGTTCAACCCAGATAAGCTGAAGGCTTTGCTGAGCTGTTTGGATCTGAAAAGTGTTATCTGGGAAGCCTCAGAGCAGATTCAAGAGATTTCCCATCTTCCTGCTGCTCACAAATCTGGGAATAAGTGAAAACAGCATTTCTGGGAGCGTGGAAGGAGATGTGCAAGTGGGCGCTTCAGTGACCAGGTCAGGCTTTATCACTAAGCACTGTTTGATTCCAAGAAAATGGAAGGAAAAGCATCCATCAGTTGGATAAGGGAGAGCAGAGTCTGCTTCCTCACCAGACTTTGAGGCACAAAAGAGGGAGGTGGACAGGGAAAAATCTGGGGGTAGGATCTGAGGTAGTTCCTAGGGCAGAGAAGGAACATTCGGAGGTGAACGGTGGTGGTCAGGTTGGGAAATTTTGGGGGGGAAACACTTGATCTAATCCCCACGGTAGAGAATTAGTATTCTGAGGAAGAAATAAGGTAGGGGTGGACAGGTAGGAAAAGTTTTGAGAGTAAGCTGGAGGTAAAGAATGAACGTTTTTAGTATGAACAGGAACTAATACTGTTCCCAGCCCTCTGGAAAAATTGGGAATAAGTCACCACCTTCTACTTGAGAGCTGCAAAGTCTTTGCTGATCGATCCACAGCCATCTGTGAGCTACACCAAACACGCAGGAACAAGGAGCGATTAAAACCTCCCTCTTGCTTCCCATCTCCTTCTCCAACCTCATATCCAAGAGGGACCTTCCTCTTCACCTTCTCATGTGCCAGGAGGCTTCCCTGCCTTGTTTTTCCTTCCCAGTGCCCCAAATGCTCCTTCCTGCTGGTCACCGACCCCATCAGCCGCATCCTGAGCCGAGGGAATTCGGAGAGCTGAGGTTGCAGCAACGTTCTGTCTGTGGAAAAGCCATTACAAACCAGCATATGGCACAGGAGAGAATTAAGGGCTGGGTTCAGGCAATAGCAGGGAGGATTGTGAGGGTGCTGGAGTTAATATTCCCACTGCAAATCCCCGAGGAGCCGGCGCTGCTTGTTACATTATCATCCCCCAGTCACGCACGGCTGCACCTCTGCCGAGGCCCTGCAGTGACAAGCATCTGGATTTTAGGATTTCAGGTAAACTAAGCAGCAGATTTGTTCCTTCCTCTCCTGCTACGCAGCAGGAAAAAAAATGTATCTTGAGATGGCAAAAACTGGCAGGGATGTGGGAACTCACGGGCAGCTCCGGCTCCGCCGGCAGCAGGTGGTGCTGCGAACCCGACAGCAGCTCCAGGCACTCCTGTGTGACATCTCCTGCCTTATAAAACTGCTCCCATGCAGAAATGGAACTCCTAAAGTTGGGATACGCTCCTGGGAACGCTGGTGCACCAGGTAGGACCTGCTCAACCCACAGGTGTCTTGTGTGAAGTGACTCAGAGAGAAGGAAGGAGGGGATCTCCTCGGCTGATTTGCTGACCTGCTCCTTCTGGAAGCAAAGCTGGAGCTTCCCCACTCCCACGTGCAACCCTCAGCTGGGTTCCCCCTGGTTTTGTACACAAGGGCTGTGAATTCCCCACAGGGAGAAGTGGGAATTCCCAGTGTAAAGCTGTGACCCACCAAAGAGCTTCTGCAGGTGAGCTGGTCCAGAAGAGCACAGGTCACGTCACCAAGGGAGGGTCTGGGAGGTGCTGAATTACCTGGCTGAGCCAGAACCTGAGCTGGTAATTCATGCAAAGGTCCCAGGAGGGAAAAAGATGGATTGGAACGGTGCTGTGGTCAGCACAGAGAGTTTTATTCCCTTTTTTTAACTCATGGCCGGTGTAAGGACCTCAGTTTATCTCGAGGTCCTCGTGACTGGTGCTGCTCTAATCAGAAAACCAAGCTTGGAGATCCAGCTCCTTGTTGAAGGACAAGCAGAGAAGCTCCAGGTCACAGCCTGGCCAGGGTTCTCTTATCCAGAACCATCACCTGGGGATCCTGTTGTGCTCCTGAAAACGGAGATACCAAAGCACCTGGGAGTGTTTGTGCTGGGCAGGACGTGCAAACCTCTGGCACCTGCCCTTCAGAGCCAGCTCAGCCACTGCCCCAACAGCAGGGAAAGCCAGGACAGCATTCCCTCCTCAGCCTGCTCCCCATGAATAAATGGCATTGCAAGGGATCCCAAACAGCTCAGCAGACCCAGCAGCGCTTCCGGATTAGACGTTTTCCAAAGATTATTCCTCTTTAAACGAGCAGCTGAACTGAATGAGCTCCCTGAGCCGGCCACCAGGGCAGCAGGAAAGGACACCACGCCACGGGACTGGCTGCAGGGATCAAAGACAGCCCCTTGTTCTGGGGGAAAGCTGGAGGGAAGGATTAGTCACTGCCACAGCCACGGGAGCTGCTGCTGGCACAGAACCGGCCAAAATCCTCAGGAATGCTCCAGCACACACACACATCACCTCAGGAATGCTCCAGCACACACACTCCACCTCACCCCGAGGAAGGAGAAGGGAAACTGTAGCCACAACAGAGGGACCTGCACTCACTTGGGAGAGGGAGGAGCTGGAAGTTCAGGCTGTCCCTTCTTAGAACGTGAGCAGAGGTTGTGAAAATACTACTGGTTAGGGATAATGAAGGTTTAGCCCCAAATCCCCAAATGGTTTGGGTTGGAAGGGACCTTAAAGATCATCTCATTCCACAGCCCTGCCACGGGCAGGGACACCTTCAACTAGCCCAACTTGCTCCAAGCCCCGTCCAACCTGGCCTTGAACACTTCCAGGGATCCAGGGGCAGCCACAGCTTCTCTGGGAATTCCAGCTCAGCCCCTCCCCACCCTCCCAGCCAGGAATTCCTTCCCAATCTCCCATCTCTCCCTGCCCTCTGGCAGTGGGAAGCCATTCCCTGTGTCCTGTCCCTCCAGTCCTTGTCCCCAGTCCCTCTCCAGCTCTCCTGGAGCCCCTTTAAGCACTGGAAGAGGCTGAACACCCCCAGCTCTCTCAGAGATGTTCCAGCCCTGTGATCAACTTAGTGGCCTCCTCTGGACTCATTTAAATATATTAAAACAAAAACTCCCTTCAGGCAACTCTGGCTGTTCAAGCTCAACTCATCTTTTAGGATTAAAAGCAGAGCAGAAACAGGCAAAGCACAGCAGGATCTGAACCTTCCTGGGTGCATCTGAATTCCACCTCTTGAGGACTGGATGTGTGGCTGCCTCAGTGTTTCTGTTTCACTCCTTTCACTCACGTGGGTGAAAACGCTGGGGAGGAACTGCAGAGGAACGGGCGAGGTTCCTCCCGTCACTGCTGGATGGAAACCCCGAGCACAGCGGGGCTGGAAGGGGAGGCTGGAAGTCTCCATCCCCAAAACGGAGCCAGATCTTACTCCTTAACAACTCCTGCTTTCCTCTGCTGCCAGAAACCTTTCCAAGGTTAACGTGTGTGCAAGGAGGAAGAGCCAAACTCACTCCGAGCCCACTGCAGCCTTCCCAGCTGCTCAGAGCAGCGTCTCATCCAAACCCCTTCCCCTTTTTTCATCCCTACAGACACGGCAAAGCAGCAGCAGTTGCTGGTGAGGGTTGAGCAGCACCATTCCAGGGGCTGTGGTGGACGGGGGGAGCGTTTGTTAAACAAACAAGGGCTTCTCATTCCCAACCTTCGCTGCTTGAAGTGTGACGGGAATGGTTTTTACAGCTCGGCTCTGGCACGAAGGCACTTTAAAAGTGAGGGTGACGGACCTGCAGCTGTTCCAGGGGCAGCCCTGAGTGGTTACACCGACTTCTCATGAGGATAGATTTGCAGAGAGTCACCTCAGGCTGGGTACAGGGCCAGGATATTCGATCAGGCCCCCTTGCAGCTGAGGAATCTCGCTGATTTTACAGTAAATCACAAGAAATCTACATTTAAGTAGAAGTTTTTAACAACCAGGTACGTTCTGCAGCCCTGTTTGTCTCATGATCCATGGAAGACTCGAACACAGCTTTGAGCTCTGCTCTCGGTTAATTCCCAGCCCACCAGGGAAAAGGAACCACTTCACTTGCTCTGGCGGGACCAAACCACAGCCAAGCACACAAAGTTCCACGGAACTGATCAATAAATAAGGCCAATCCATGCAGTGAGGCTGCAGGAAGGAAGCTCAACTCTCCCTTGGGGAATTCTGCCAGCCCAGAGCCACACAGCTGGAATATAGTCTTAAGTCCCACCAAGGAGCTCCGGAGCTCTTGTCTCCAGCAGCCCCTGGGTGGGACTCAGGGCTCTGTTCTGATTCCAAAGGCCCTTCCAGCTCTGGATGTGCTGCCCACTTTGTTTGCCTCATTAGGCTGGGATTCACATGGAATCATGGAATGGTTTGGGTGGGAAGGGACCTTAAAACTGGTTTCATCCCACTCCCTGCCATGGGCAGGGACACCTTCCACTATCCGAGATGGTTCCAAGCCCAACTTGGCTTTGGACACTTCCAGGGATCCAGGGGCAGCCACAGCTTCTCTGGGAATTCCAGCCCAGCCCCTCCCCACCCTCCCAGCCAGCAATTCCTTCCCAATTTCCCATCTGTCCCTGCCCTCTGGCAGTGGGAAGCCATTCCCTGTGTCCTGTCCCTCCACTCCTTGTCTCCAGTCCCTCTCCAGCTCTCCTGGAGTCCCTTTAGGCTCTGGAAGGGGCTCCAAGCTCTCCCTGGATCCTTCTCCTCTCCAGGTGAATTCCCCCCCAGCTGTCCCAGCCTGGCTCCAGAGCAGAGGGGTTCCAGCCCTGGGAGCATCTGCGTGGCCTCCTCTGGACTAGCTCCAGCAGCTCCACGTCCCTGTGCTGTTGGATTTTCTCCAATAGCCTTCTGGCTCCAGGTGCTCTGATCGTGGATCACGCTGGCACATGTGCTGTTGTGCTGCTCCTGGCAGTCAGAGGTGCCTGGATACACTTCAGTCACAAGGAGGGGCCCCCAAATCTGCCCTCATTCCTTTCTCTTCCCCCCAAAGCTCTGTGATTCAGGACCCAATTCCCTGCATCCCAGTGTTACTGAAACATGTATCAGCACTGCTCCCAGATCTGAGAGAACTGGATATTCCCCACCAAAAGGCGCTTTTTTGTTCCCCCCCATAAGGAAATCAGATCCACAGCTCGGCAGTTTCTTTTGACATTGCCTTGTCTTTCTTCCAACCCCCACGTTCCAACCCCACCTGCCTCTTGCCCTGGCCAGCACATCCCACATCTCAGCCTCTGCTCCCCAAGTTCTTGTGCCCTTTTCCACAGCGGATCTTAGGATGAAGCCCAGGTTAAGTTTCCCATCATTCCTGCACCAAACCAGCCTGGAGACGGACTCAGCAACAAGCACGTGAGTGGGATGGATGCCTGGAGGCTGAGCAGGGCTAACCTCTCCCTGGGAGAGATCCCAGGAGACTTGGGCTCCTTAAAAAAAACGGGATTTAGAAAAATGGGGAGGAGGGAGACACGACCACACCTTGGGAAAGGACCCAGCAGGAGCTCTCTGTGGCTGGCACCACGAACACAGTGTTACCATCCAACAACCCCAAGCAGACACAGGAAAATTCCCTCCCCTGGAATCGAACATTCCCTACGGCACATCCCTCAAAGGCAACAACTCCTACGTCCAAATCCCAAAAAAAACCCAGTGGGGCTCCAACACAACAGATGACAGCAAGGTACAAAAAGCCATTATCCTCCATCAGCAGAAACATCTTTTTCCACCACAAATAACACCCCAAGGAGACCAATCCGCTCTCCGAAGGAGGAACGCCGCCGTTTTCCGGCGGACACAGTGCAAAGATTCCGCGGAATTCAGACCTTCAACGGGACTAATGTGAAAGATTATTTCCCAATTACCCGAGCAATTTTCTCTCCTCATTGTCCCCGGACTTATAAGGGTTTTTAAATGCGACCAGAAGGATTTATTCATCCCCGTAATAACGAAAGGAAATATTAAATCAATGAATCTCTTCGCACGCGGCATAAAGCTCACGTTGCCGCGAAGCCCAGCGGTGCCCTGTCACATAAACCACACGCAGTTTGCCTGCTTAAGTGCCATCTCCCTCTTTTATTTCTCCTTTCCCTAATTTGTGAGGCATTATCCTTCCATTTGTCCTCTAAACACGGCCGGATTCAGCCCACGCGGTGTTAGTTGTTGTCAGTGGCTCTGTGGCTGTGCTTTAGTGGAGATTTATATTTAATATTGATTGTTAACGATGGCCAGGGCAGGAAGTTATGCTGGGACGACAGTGAAGTCCTAAAACTAATACATAAATAACAATTTAGGGAGAAATTAACCCCTTGCAATGTGCAAGTGAGCAGCTGGGCGTGAAAATGAACGTTGGGGGTTTGAAGGTGTCGATCCTTCAGCTTGGCTGGGGGGAGAAAAATAACCAACCCAAACCTGTGGAAAACTCAGCTACAACCTTTGGAGCAGGGAAGGCCATGCCTTGTAATTCCTTCCCTGCCTTCCCCTGTAATATAAAGTGAGAGATGAGTTCTGAGGTCTCCGCAGCCGACACGGATTCAGTGGGTCCCTCTTTTGTTTCGATAAAAAATTCATCTGGTGAAGTGCAGAAACAGTTACTTACTTAGGTATTTATAAGGTGTCAACTGTCCTCACAGCGAGGAACTTAAAGAGCCCGAGGAAAGATTTCCAGTGAGCAGGAATCTCTGGCTTTAAGCCCCGAGATTCACGCTGGGCTCCGCTCCAGCAATTCCCGTTCCACGAGTGCCCAACACCCGGAACTTCTCGTTTTCCTCCAGCTCCCAGATGAGGTTCAGACACCTCCAACCGTCCCCACAGGACGGAAGATGAGCTGATACACTTTACAAAAGAGCCACTTCCAACACACAAACCCACCCCCCCCCCAGGCAACGAGACCCAGAGCAGCTCCACCTGCCTTACCATGATGGGGACGCCGATGTCCGGCCACAGGAGATCCTCGGAGGGGAGCTTGGGAGAGTTCCACACCACCACCACCTTATTTAAGTAGGGGAGACCGTTGAGCCTTTCCAGGGAGTTCATCAGCACCTCCTCCCGCTCGTAAGTCAACATCACCACCGTGAACTGCTCCCGGGGCACGTTGCCGCCCAGAGCGGCCTGGAACTCCTTCCCAGAGCCACCCGCTCCTCCGCCGATCGGCCGAAACCCAGTGCCGGACCCCAGAAACTTCGCTTCCGACGGCAAAACGGGGTCAAAGGGAGTGTAGGGGAAGAGGTGGAAAGGCCCCGGAGCAGAGTTCCAGTTCCTGTAGATATCCATTGCCGTGAGGGTGAAGTTGCGGAGATATTTGGGGGATGCATAGGGGGGTTCTGTCTCCACAGGCCCCAAGTCCAGGTCGCCGTTGTCGGCCATGTTGGGGTCCGTACCAGCAGCTTTGCCAGAGCGGTGGGGGATCTCCACCGAGGGCTCTTCTCGGATGGGAGCGGCCGGGATTTGGATTCGAGTCCTTATGACGGCCAAGACCGTGCTGAAGACGTTGTCCGAGGTGGAGAAGTAGGTCTCCCACAGGAAGCGGCCCTGCCTCCTCATGGCAAGGAGATCGTTGTCAGAAATGCTTCTCAGAAGGAAGTGCACTTCTGTGATACGTGGCTTTGGTATGATTAAGGCTGCCTCGTTCCACCGGATCACGTCGTTGTAGGGAAGCTGGACCTGCTCTCCGAGAACCACCGGGATGGCTCCGACTTCCAGAGCCTCAAACAGTCTCATGGTGCACCCGGCGGAGATCACCAAACGGGTGTCCCCGGGGGTGATGATCAGTGCAAAAGTAGAAAGCTTCAGTAGCTCTAGTCTGTCGTCCCTTTCTCCACACAGAGCCCACTCAGTGGGCAGACTCGCCTTGGGCTGGTTCTTACACGTGAACTCCACCAGAACGAAGTCCAGCTTGCTGTCCTGGACGGCCTTCAGGGTGGTGATGATCCGGTCGTCGTAGTCAGCCGGGGCGTTGCCTTCGATCTCCTCCTCGAAAGAGCGAACCTCCTGCAGGCTGGACCTCAGAGACTCGATCTTCTCCCCCTGGAAACTGAACAGGTACTTACGCTTGACCGGCACCTGGGGCGGGATTTCCAGGAAGTTGGGTTCGGACATGGCGTGGACCAGGGGCGACACCACGATGTCGAAGCCCGGGCGATACTGCGCGTCGTAGAAGGTGGACTGGGCGACCATGGCGCGCCCCGTGCTGACGTTGTAGAGGAAGTTCTGAGTCTCCGACTTCCTCGACAAGTTGATGATGAGATGGTTGTGTCCATCAGTCCTCCAGTACGGCAAAGAGTGCAACTGTTGCTCTAGTTCAGTAGGTTTTGGCATTACGGGCTCTTGCATCTCCCCCGCTAAAACTATGTACACACAAGCAATATTTGCATTTTCAGTAACATAAACATTAGTTCTGACGGTCGCCTCAAAGGCTTGTTTAATTAAAGGGTCCAAGGAGCTACCAAAGGGGTAATCGTCACTGTTGTAGACGTAGACTGGGAAGCCAGACGTCAAGGGGCAGCGTGAGTAGTCGAAGCAGTTGTGCAGCCTGCAGTTCCTGTTGGATTTCGGCAGGGGGAAGGTCGCGTCGTCCTTGTCGGGCAGCAGCCGGATGGGCAGGGAGAGCTTGGGCTGGTTCTGCGCCATCAGCTCCTTGTAGGAGTGCTCGGTCTGGCTGATGACGTTCTTCAGCTGCAGCAGGTCCTGCTTGGCATTCTCGATGCTCTTCTTGCAGGCCTCGATCTTGAGGTTGAGCTTGGCGATCTCGCTGTTGAGCTCCTGCCGCTTGGCCTCCAGCTGGAGCAGCTCCTCGCTGACCGACTCGCGGATGCGGCACAGGTCCTGCACGTGCTTCACCTCGCACAGCTCGTTGCCCGTCCGGGGCCCGAAGATGCGCTTGCCGGCGTCGTCCGCGTCGTCGATGGTGGTCAGGTAGTAGTGGGCGATGAGGGGGAAGAAGACGAGGATGATGAAGAGGGTGAAGCTGAGCCAGGTGAGCCGGATCCGACTGGACCACCTCAACACCCAGGGCTGGCCTCCGTTCCCCACTCCCCCATTCCGCAACATCGTATATCCAGTCATGGGTTCCGGAGTCGCCGCGCGTCCCAATCACGTCGGGTCAGTAGCCATAACCAAAAGAGTTCGTGCGGCGAGTCTGCCGGATAAAAATGTTATTGCGCCTGCTCAGCGAGAAGCCAGCGGAAGGGGAATTTCATCTTCTTGCCGTGCCGACGGCTCTTCCACGGTCGTTTCGCTGCAGGCGCGACTTTTGACCCCGCTGGAGTCGGTCATTGACCTTCTCGCCCGCCCCCCAGCCCACCCTTTCCGTGGGCAACCTTTGCCGGGAGCGTCACGGCGTTGTCATGGCCACCCGAAGTCCCGGCCGGCCGAAGGAAAACGCAGTGGGACGGAGCCAAACTCTACCGCTGCTCCCGACATCCTGCGCTACCACCCCAGGAAAATGCAGCGGCCATCGCGGAGAAGGAGCCGGGAGGGACTCGCAGGAACGTCAGTCTCTGTCATCGCTGCGGCGGGGACGACGCTCTGCCATTCCTGCAGGAGAACAACCACACGGTCAGGCAACGCCAACAAACCCGCCGGAACATTGTTAAGATTTAAAAGCAACTGTTCTGTCTCGAAAGGGCAAGGTTTGTACACGGCTAACGCCCCTGGGGTCAACACCAGAACACACAAGGAGATGATGGGTTCCATCAGACGTGGTTTTCTCCAGACACTCCACCTTTCGTTAGGGTCACATCCTTCACTGCCAGCCCACAACCACCCCTAGCCCTGGAGCTGGATCCCTGTCTCTGCCCCTGCCCTGCTGTGTAACTCCACAGGAGCTGCTCAACACCTGCAAGGCCCCGTCCCCTCACGCACGAAGCGGAGCCATTAACGCACACCTGCCGTCCCTGCCCGCCCTGCCGGGATCCCGGGAATTTGGACGGCACAGCCGAGCGTAATCACCATTGTTCTGCTGCAGCGACCAGGGCTGATGAGGAATTTTTTAGACGGGAGTGTTTTGCTTTCATTTCCTGCTGGAAAATTTTGATTCATCGCATGAGGAAGTTTAAAGGGAACGCTCTCTGGTTGCTGGTTGTGATTAACTCCGCTGGCTGCGGACGAGTGGGTTCCTGGGCAACACTGGAAGAGTCTAGACTGCACATCAAAGCAGAGGTGCCCTGTCACCCAGGTGGTACCAGCTTGGAAAACTCTGCTCTGGCATCGAGTGCCTACCTAGCACGGGCATAAAAAAAAAAACAAGGACATGGCACAAGTCCCTGGAGAGGGAGGTTTCACAAGGGCATGTGGTGGGAATGGCCTTAAACCGAAGGAGATTGGGTTTAGATTAGATATTGGGAAGGAATTCTTGGCTGTGAGGGTGGAAAGGCCCTGGCACAGGTTGCCCAAAGGAGCTGTGGCTGCCCCTGGATCTCTGAAAGTGTCCAAGGCCAGGCTGGACGGGGTTTGGAGCAACCTGGGATAGCAGAAGGTGTCCCTGCCCATGGCAGGGGGTGGAACAGGATGAGCTTTAAGGTCCCTTCCCACCCAAATCGTTGATTCTCTGAAATCCAGCTCCGAGTTTTAGCTCTGGGCCAACAGATTCAAATCTAGGCCACATCAATATGCTGCCACTAGAAACTCTCCAAGGCACTGAAGTTTCTGGGATATTTTTCCACACGCTGGACTTGCCACGTCACTGATGGATTCAGTGCCGGGCTCCTGCATGGCCTCAAGAGGAGCTTCTTCATTTCCGCTTCAATTTTTAATTAGAGGAAAGTCATCCACACCGGCGACGGTCATTTCTCACTAAATCTATTTAATGCCCCTCTCAGCTCCTCATCAGGAATTAGCAGAAAGGAAGCAAATCTCAGCTGAAAGATCTGGAAACGGGCCAAAAAGCAGAGCAAAAAAAACAAAAAAAAAACCAAACCAAAACAAAAAAAGTTCACCTTAAAGGAGCAGGGAGAAGTCAGGAGGAATTTTCAGCACCATACTCGAGCGTCGGGGGAAGACGTGGAAAATTTGGTTTTAACCGGGAAAAATCATCGTGGAAGGGGGAATGTGTGAAGTAACAAAGCACAGTTCTTAGGGCTATTGCTACGTGGCCATTTGCTGGCAGTAATTTAACGCCAATTAAATGGGATTTCCACCCACCCCCCTTGCCAACGTGACCCAAAATTTGAGCAGCACAGCAGAACGGACGCTTCAGACTGAGGCAGACTGGAAAAT
The DNA here is from genome assembly GCF_003031625.1 of Empidonax traillii. NCBI lineage: Eukaryota > Metazoa > Chordata > Aves > Passeriformes > Tyrannidae > Empidonax > Empidonax traillii. The sequence goes on along the minus strand of NW_020956253.1, from coordinate 222,984 downwards.
CATGGCACTGGCAAACAGCACTGGCGTAAATCTTGGAAAGCTGGGAGGATGAAAGGGCTAAAAAGTCAGCAGAAAGGCTAAATCAGCTTTCCTGGATCCTGGCAGGGCTTGGGGGAGGCTCCGGCCTCGTCCCTCCAGGACCGCCGGTCCACGGCAGCAGGAGGGTTTGAGCAGGAGCCACTGCACAACCCGGGCAACTGAAGGCAAAAATATTAATAGTATTAATAAAAAAAAAAAAAAAGGCTTTTAAAGTCTATTTTCCTCCCTTACCCTTCCTTTTTAAGCTCTCTGCAGCAAGTGGAGCTCGTGCTGTGTGTCTGTGTGTGCCAGTGGGGCAATCCCTGCTCTTTCCACCTGCTCTCCCGGGGGCTGCAGAGATCCTGGAACTGCCACCAGCTTTCTGCAAACAGCTGGCCAGGAGATGAGCTGCCCTATTAGTGCTTTTCCTGAGGGAAATGCCAGAGCACGCACTCACTTGGTCTAAAATTCAGCTCCACTTCAAGGCACACGTGGGGAAAACAAGCCCTGCTAGTTATTTTTGGTTTGGGGGTGCCACGGGGTAAGTGGGGCCAACAAACCCTGCAGGGTTTTGAGACAACACAAGAAAGGAGGGAATCACAAACGTGGCCAAAAAAAAGAATGAGGGGGCACGTGGACATGCTGCTGTGGGCTGGCCAGAGCGAGCTGCAGCTCCATAGGCAGTAAAGGAAACCCCAAAAGGTGAGACTGCATCTAAATTTGATTCCTTTATGGCCACTTTGCCGATTTTATAAGCCATAAACAGTAATGAAACGGTAAACTGGACTCCCTAAAAGGGCAACTGGGGTCCTTGGAAAGCTAAACCCATCACCCCGCACATGATCCTCAGCAGCTGCTCTGCCCACCCCAACCCTTCCAGTGGCTCCCCTGGTCCTTCCCTTCCCTGACACAGAACAAACTTTACCCTCCTGGCCTAAAAATCCTGGGTTGTGAATCAAAAATATCCGTGGGCTCAGAAACCTGAAGCTGACAAAGTGACTCTGGCTCTCTCTTGGAAAACACCACGTGGGAAAGAGCAGAGGAGGCTGAGGAGGGATTTAAAATGCACCACGTGTGGCTTGGGATCAGTTAAAAGTATTGACTGTCACTATGAAATATGTGCTGGTGATAAAGTGAGCACTTTAGACACACTCTTGGACTCTTCTTCATTATTAAGACTTTATTTCTCATCAACTCAACAGAGCCTGAGGTTGTAACACGTTGTCATTAGGACTTCAGGAGAAAAAAGGCAAAGTGAAAAACCTAATTTGTGGTTTTACCAAGAGAGACTTCAGTGTTGTGTTCAACAGCAACAAGCAGCACTGGGAAGAAAAGGCTGCTGATTTCTATCATTCCCAAAAAGAAATCTGGGAGGAGGAGAAACAGGTTGGTTGCTGGGTTCTCCCAAGTACTGTTTAGTTCTTCAATCCAGCCCAACACTGAAAACTCTTGTTGATGTTACAGCACGATTTCACTGCCTGATGGAGCTAATTACACACATCAAAAAAAAAAAAAGGGGGAGGAAGAGCTCTTAGGAAATCAGGAGATCAATAATTACCAGAGACTCCCCCCAAATGCCAACCCCAGTGACTTCTGGGGCACAACAGGTTTGCTCTCTGCCACTCCCTCTCCCAGGGAACGGGGCTGTGAAACTAAACTGCTGTTCCAGCACATTGCCAAAGCTCAGGCTGCATTCCCAGCCTTTCCCAGCTCCACAGCAGGAGAAAGTCATGGGAATACCTGAGGCTGTCCCTTTATTTCGGATTTCTAGACAGTGCCAGGTTGGTCTGATCTGTGGGTGCTCGTGGGGTCATTTCTCTGCAAACCTTCCCAAGTCCTCCTGCAAACACCTCAGCAACAGCTACTCCTCCCTGCTTGCACCTCCATTTATCCATCTCCCGACAAAATTAGGGGAATGCTGGGCCTTCCTCAGCACATTTGCAAGCAGAGCCTGGAAAATTTAAATGTGTGGTCTGTCAGGGCTTAGCAGAGTAATCCATAAACCATCAGGCACAACGTGGTGGCAGAGACTGCAACTGTGGGGAGGAAAATCCAGGGGGGATTCTGCACCCACTAAATTAGAGCTCCCAAAATCTGGTCTGCAGGCATCCATACCCATCCTTACTCCCTTTCCTTATGAACTGATGGCTCTGCAGTGCTACTGCTGCTGTGTCACCCCCACAAGGTCCTGCTTTGATGGCCTTTTCCGTGGAGAATGAACCCACCTGTGTCCCGCCGGCTCCCTCCTGGCAAACGGAGAAGGACGTCAGGTAGTGTGTCAGCGGCTCCTGTGCTTTATCTCTCCAGGCTTGGATAAACAGTTTCTACTGCCAGGTCTCTCTCACCAGCACTAGAAGTGAAATCAAAGAGAGAAAAATCAAAATACAGGATGTTCTCCCCCCTTTCAGAACAGGTGTAATGGAGAAGAAACGAGCAGCAAACAGGCCCTTCAGCGCCGATAACTTTCTGCTTCCTAAAGCTCTCAAAAGAAAGGATTACACCCCAAATCTCCAACTGCTTTGGGAACAGGAGCAGTTGAACAAGGAGAATAAATCTATTAGGTGTGTGCTTTAAGGGTACGTTTGAGAGCAGCTCTTTGAAAGGAGCAGATGGAAAATTCGCTCTGAAACGCTCCGCGTGCGGCAGCCTCGGGATCACGGCGAGGGATTTGTACCTTCTCCGGAGCTCAGGGGCACAGGGAAATTCTCCCAGGCTGAGATCAACACACCGGTAAATGGCCCTGTAATCTGTGAATTCCAGGGATAAACTGCATGCCTGGCTTTAGGGAGCTTTTATCCAAACCAAGGAACATTCACTGCATTTGCAGCTCCACGCGAAGCCAAACCTGCTTCCAGCTGTGCTGCCCATCCCGTGGGATAAAGGGGTCCTGGACAAACATCCAAGAGCCCCTTCCTGTGCTTGCTCTGGCACTGCCTCTCTCCAGCACCCAGAGAAAATCATGGACCCTCCAGGCCTCCCTCTCCCTCTTTTCACAGCAAAGGTGAACTCAAAATGCTCCAAGGCTGGCACGGGAAGAACTGCCGGTGGCTCCCAGCTTTGTGTTCCCACCTGGGGCACAGGGACAGGATCCTGCTCCGGGAGATGCTCACTGTTGTGGTGAGAAGGTACAGAAACCTCCCCTCAGGTGCTCCCAGGTACTGGGCTTTGCCCTGCCCTGCTCCTCAGCCGAGCTCGACAGAGCGCTCCACAAACATTCCTTTATTCTGATGGAAGCCTCAACACCACAGGAAAACCACCTCCAGCTTTCTGACAGCAGGTAATGGAGAAACAACCTGCCCAAGGTCACCCTGGACTGGGATTCGCTCCACATCCAATCGTCCCATCCGCCAGATCATCCGTCTTTTCCCAGCCTGCCTTTTCCCAGCCTGTTCCCTTTCTCCGGTGCCTTTCTGCTGTTTGCATCCTGAAATCTACTTTACCTACGGAGCTTTCAGTCCTCAAATTTATCATTTAGTGTTGTTTTCTGCTAATAAACCAGTCAGGGTGTTTTATTTCTCACCTCTTCCCCCCCGTGCTGCGCACGAGCACTTCTCCGCTCGAAGGAACATCCAGCCCACGAGCCAATCCGTCCGTGTCCCACGGGATTGAGCGGCACAGAACCCTGGATCCAATGGTCACCCCTCTCCTCTCCAAATCTCGGAGCAAGGGACCACAACAGCCTCGAGGTGAAACCAGAGAGAAGAGCCGGGTGCTCCACGTCACACCAGAGAAGCCTGGAGAGGTCAACTCCAGACAGGGCTGATTCCTCCACGAGACAGCTCAATTCCTTGGAATTCTTTGTGGTTTCCAGGTTATTTTCTCCCAAGGCAAAACCACAAACCTCTCTCACATCCCCAAAGCACCCTCGGAGCTGCTTCCACAGCAGGAAATAACCCCATGGCAAGTTTGGGTTCCTGCCCTCTGACAGAAGCTGCAGCTCATAATTAAGCATAAATCTAAATTTTCTGCTGACCTGGAAAGGTTATAAGAGAAAGGAAACGTTGCCTGAAGAGCACAGAAACACGCAGGGTGTTTAACAGCGTCTCACCCAGCAGGGTGGGTCACTGTGGAGAATGATCCATCTGAAGGGGTTTTATGGAGAGTTCTCCCATTTCCCACCTGCAGGGACTGAACCAGTGCTGGGGACTGAACATCTCCATCAAGGGGCCTCTAACGAGCACGAAATCACATGGGTGGTTTCTCATGGACCTCAGAGGCCAAGGAGGCGGGTCAGCAGTGAGTCCTGACGGGAAGTTTCTATCCAAGGAAAGCCCACAGGAACAGGGAACCCCCCCCCCAGCTGCTACACCTGAGCGAGGTGCAGCGACACTCAATTCATCAGTGCCACGTGGCCAAATGAACTGTGTCAAACAACTCCAAGTGTGCCTTCCCCTCCCTGTGACAGCTCCTTCACCTGCTCCCCCGTGTGTATCCGTGCTGCTGTGTGTCCAGCACCAGCTTTTCCCTCCCCTCTGGGATGTGTGGGATGGGCAGCGGCCTCGTTAACAGCTGACGGCCGCCTGCACTTTTTGGAGAAGCTTCATCGCAGTAAATGGGGCTGTTCTGCCCCAGACAAGGCCAATGGATCATCCCAAATTACTGAATTACCTGATGTGCTGTAATCACACATATTTATACAGCAGGGGGCTTCTTCTCCCACACAGTCCATTGCCAAGCAAGCTGGAAATTCGGATCACAGAATGATTTGGGTTGGAAGGGACCTTAAAGTCATCTCACTCCATCCCTGCCATGGGCAGGGACAACTCCCACTATCCCACGTTGTTCCAAGCCCCATCCAACCTGGCCTTGGACAATTCCAGGAATCCAGGGGCAGCTTCCCACTGCCAGAGGGCAGGGACAGATGGGAGATTGGGAAGGGCTGTGAGGATGGAGAGGCCCTGGCACAGGTTGCCCAGAGAAGCTGTGGCTGCCCCTGGATCCCTGGAAGTGTCCAAGGCCAGGTTGGACGGGGTTTGGAGCAACCTGGGATAGGGGAAGGTGTCCCTGCCCGTGGCAAAGGGTGGAATGAGATGGTCTTTAAGGTCCTTTCCAATCCAAACCATTCTGGGATTCTGTGAAAAGCCAACAGAGGTCCTGCAGGACCCTCGCGCTGCCCAGGTGAGGACGCGCCAGTGTGGACGTGGACAAATAAATCACCTCAAAACGCACAGAGAGGACAAACCCCGGCGCCTGAGGTTTGTGGGAGTGTTTAATGAAGTCATTAAGCAGCAGAGGAGTGTATGATAGGAGATAAGCACCAGCAGAATCCATGGTAATTAAATTCCTACAAAGCGGCGCCGGATAATTTGACACACGCTGAGCGCTGTCTTGTCACCGGTGGCCAGAGCTTTGCTTGCAGGATAGCAGAGAGAGAGAGAGGCATAAAAAACAAAGCTCCTCTCAAGCTGTGTGGCTGGAAAAGACTAACAACACCCAGTCCTTGGAAAAGGCAGCACGGGAGATGGCAAATTCAACTCAGCACCTGTGTCGGGCACAGAGACCTCTCCAACTGGAATGGGGAGGTGGAAACGTTCCGAAATCACTGCAGGGCAGGGGTAGCAATAACAGAGCAGTTAGGAAGGGCAAAGTGACACTGTTCTGTTTATTGCAGGCCCTAGAGAGAGGTCAGGGAAAGAGGGATCCAAGGAACTCGGCCAGAGCCGGAGGTGAAGGAAGGAATTAACTTTTCCAGCTGCACGAGGTGGATTCAATCACCGAGCAAGATGAGACGGGCTCTGGAAAGCCACGGGTTATAAAAGTTGAGCTGAGGGTTAGACTGAGTCTGCCTGGAAATAAATTGATCAATTTAAGGCCTACCCAACAGATTTTTAACAATGCAGCATCGACCAAGGGTGGCCTCTCCTCCAGCCCCAAATCTGTGCCTGACACCTCCACGATGGTCACTTTTGGGAAATGCTTCAGGATCCTTCCACGTCAGAGGTGACTCTGCCAGCCATCAGGGCTGGGAACTTGGGGATATTAGGAACAGCATGACAGGGCTGCTTAGGGGCTGCAAACTTAACGAGCCAACACAGCACTTCTTCTGACCTCAAACATCACTTTTCAGGATAAAAGAGAGAGGTCTCGAAATAAAAAAAAAAGAAAAAAAACCAGGACGAAACGCCCCAACCAGTGGCACTGCCGCATGGAGCCTCTTCCTCAGCATCCCAGAGCAGATGTGCTGCACTCAAAATGTCTTTGTCTATTAAAACTGTGTCAGCTTCAGAGCCTCCAAAACTCCCCGTGGCATAAACAGAATTCCTAATGAACAGCTGCAGGATCCAGGAGTGGCCGAGCAAAACGCAGCTGCCTGAGATCGTTTCCTCTGCCCCCTCTCTCACCACCTTTCTCCTCTGTGCTGTCCAAATCCCACTTTTCCCCACTCTGGGTCTCTCCTGCCCTCCCTCTCCCACAGCTCTGGTGCTTCACTGTGTCTGCTGCACCCTCCACACACCTCCTGGTCCAACAGAGCCCCTGACCCTTCTCGTGCCTCTCCAGTCCCTGCCAGGGTTTGATATCTGCTCGCACCAAGGAAGTGCAAAAGGGAGACATCAAGGAATAAAACATTATCTTCTAATTCCAGAGAACAAGAGCAGTCCTCAGGGAAGGATTCACCCTGAGTAAACTGAAACCCTCCAACAGATATTCCAGCTCCAACGCCGCCTTCCAGGCCAAGGCACCGACACACAACTCCTCGTGCGAGTTGGGTTGGTATTTTTTAAATCCTCTGCTTTTGAAACCCAAAACCAGTCAAGACTGGTCCAAAGGCACTCCCCAGCTGCTTTCCTGAGCCTAATGGTGTCCTCTGAGCTAGCTGGAGAAACAGCTGGAATGATTATTCAGTCAGGCACTTGCACTTTGAGAGAAATGTCATCTGCTGGGTCAATGCACCCCCCCCAAGTTCTGCTGGGAACAGCAGCACAAATGAAGCCTGAATTCCAACTGCTCGATGCCTTCGGTCATCAGTACCCCACAAAGAGCCTCAGTTCCCTATTTTCAGACCATTTACAAGGAGTTAATGCTCTGGTGAGCTCCATCCCTCTCATTTGAGTGCAAACAGCCAATGGGTTCAATGGTTATCGGAAGACTAACGGATAAGCCCAGATGCCAAAGCCCTAATTTATTAGGACACTCTGACCACATTAAAGAGATGCAACAGTGTCTCTTTAAAGAAATCTTTACAAACTGGTATCAAACACACAGGCCAGCTCAATTCCTCGCGGCTTTGGGACTATCTGTCTGACACCACCATCCAAAGTCCAAACGCTTCGCTCACGAGCGGCCACGCTGGTGCTGCTCCTGAGCAGCTAAACCAGGCAGGTTTCTGCAACGTTAATGGATTAGCAGCTTCCCTGGATTGGCAGCAGGGTGTGCGCAGGACAGAGCTGGTCCGTAGCTTTCAACAGCTCACGTCGCTAATGCACTTCTTCCACGGCCAGGAGGGAAAATTCCCGTGGAAACCACGTGCTGTGGATATTGCGGATACGCTCTGCACTCCACAGATTGTCCAGTAATCCTCAGCACTCAGTCCCCACCTGCCTGCCTCACTACAGGAGGTGGAGGGAATCCAAATGTTAGCAGAGGGAAGGCTTAAAAACACTCCAGGCAGGAATCTCCCCCACACAGCAGCTATTTTTTGTGGGGAAGAGGGGCCAAGTGTCCTCAGAGCGGCTCAAAAGACAGGCGAGCGGGACGCTGTGCCAGCACGGGGCTCCTGCAGATGGAGCAACTGCTTCCAACACGTCTCCCGGCCACCATCCCAAAGATCAGGCTGGCTGCAGCCCACGCCAGCTGCAGGGATCACACGGAGAGAGTAGATGCTGAGAGGTCCTAAGGGATGGGGAAGCCACAAAGGCCTCTTCTGGGCACTGACACCAGTCACCACGGACAGGAGAGCGAGGCCACTGCCTAAGAATCCAATCAAAATAATAAGAAAGCACCAGGATGGCTGTATTAGATCAACCCAATGATCCGTTCACCCCCAGCCCCCTCGCTCCTGAGTGCTCCTTTTCCAGCTGCTTTGGTGCAAAATGATCATAAATCACAGGCACGGAGCAGTTTATTGGGAACAATTTTCCCCCGAACCACTGGTGAACAGGAGCTGGATGAGCCCCTGAAGAACAGAAGCTGTCCACCAAAATACTGTGTTTTTTTTTTTAAGCAATCAATTACAGACATTCTCAACTGTACAAAGTCTGAAATGTTAATAAAAAGGGGAATAATGGAAGGAAAACCTCATCCAGCACTTGGTTGCGCAGCTTCCTGCAGCAGCAAACTCCACAGGTGAGCTCTGCAAGTTGCCCAGAGAAGCTGTGGATGAGTCCAAGGCCAGGTTGGATGGAGCAACCTGGGCTAGAGTGGAAGGTGTCCCTACCCCGTGGCAGGGGGTGGAACTGGATGAGCTTCAAGATCCCTTCCAACCCAAACCATTTCATAGTTTTATGACCCTAAGCGATTTTTTTTTCCCCAGTTTCAAACCCAAACCCTCCTAATTCCACTCCTTTCCAGTGGGGGGGGTACAACAGGATTCACACCCAACTCGCCACAGAGACCCAGAGGAACAACATTCCAAGAGCCACCTTCCCATCCCTGAGGTGCCTGACACCCCCCTCTACAGGCTCCTCTCTGCACTATAAATCTTCCCAATCCTGGCAACCAGCAGCACTGGCAGGGAAGCAGAAATGCCAGGATCCCACTGCCAAGGGATAATTTCAGCACAAATCTGCACTTCTGCTATTGTCTCCCCCTTGCTGATGGACACCCTGGCTCTCCGTTTTTTTTGGAGCAGCCCTCCCTCTCTTTTATCCAACCTCCTCTCCAACATCTTTGTTCCCTTTCCATTCCACCCATTTCCCAAATTTGTGCCTAGTTTCTTTTCTTTTTTAATTGCTCTCAATATGTCACTCCCTATTAGTCAGCAGCAGAGTTATTTAAACGTGTCAATGCTGTTGCTTAGCAGATCTGACTGTGCTTTGCCATCCCAGCCTCCTTCAGAACCACGTGTCCCCCCTCCCCAGAGCTCCCCAGCACGTTTGGATCACTGGGAAGTTTGAGGAAAACAACAGTAAGTCTGACTCAAAACAACAGTAAGTCTGACTCTAAAGGCAGCCCACTGGGAAGCTTCAGTAGAGATCCTGAAAAACCAAAAAAAAAAAAAACACCTCCAAAGCCAACCTAGAAGAGGAATTCTGTCAAAAAAACCCACCTGACTTTACTTCTCATTTAGGAAGCTGCATCAGGTGCTGCTTTTCTTCCATTTCCTACCTTGTATCCGAGAGCTTCAACAGGAGCCCATCAAGTAAATGACCATCCAGAGCTTTGGAAAGAGTCCTAACAGGGAGCCAAGTATCAGCTTTCCTCAGCATAAGCTAATTTTAGGAAATGGCCTTTAACTGCTCTATAAAAGGCTGGGAACACTCAGGTGAGAGCACGTTGTGACCTTTGAAATTAGACTTTGCTGAGAGAGAGAGAGGAAGATAATGTGCAGCTAAATCACACACACAGTGTTCTGCTCAGGCTTTTTGAGGCTTGGTCACTGCTCCAACTCACAGCCAAGGAACAGGAGGCTCCAGGCAGCATCAGCTCCACACACAGACTGAGGCACAGCTGTCCCAAAATGCTTAGGGAATCACGGAATCCCAGCATCACTCGGGTTGGAAAAGCCCTCTAAGATCGTGGAGTCCAACCCAGCCACCTCCTCTGAGTTGTCCCCTCAGCCAACCTCACCTTCTGCCCCCAAATCTCCAGATCAGCCACCACCTTGAATCCCTCCAAGCCAGGCTGGCTGGGAATCACACGATCGTGCACTGGTTTGGGTTGGGAAGGACCTTAAAGACCACCCTGTTCCAACCCCCTGCCGAGGGCAAGGGGTGCCACTCACCAGATCAGGTTGCTCGGGGCCCCATCCAACCCGGCCTAGGGGGGTGAGGGGCAATTAAACCCCAGAAACCGATGCCATCAATCTCCAGCAGCTGCTAATTCCAGACTTGGGCTGCAAGTCACACCCAGGAAAGCAGGTTCCCAACCCTGGGAACCGACACCACAACCCGAGCCAGCCCAACCCAGGGCAAAAAAACCTGCCCAGAAGGGCTTGCTGATGGGCTTCCAAAAATAACCCCGCTCCCCTCCCGCCGTGCCCGATGTCCATTTACTTCCAGCCACCTAAAAATAGCCCTTCCCGTTGGGATCGATGAGGGGAGCTGACAGGAGCGGAAGGCTCTCATCCCTCCACACACACACACACACGAGACTAAGGGAGATAAAACACTCTGGAATTGCAGCGCAGGGAACAATCCCATGCTGGCCCCGAGACAGCCAGCTGGATGGGCCTAATGATTCTCCTCCAGCACCAGCTGTGATCGAATTTATTTCCATTCCGTGTGATTAAAAAGAAAAAGAGACGGATGAAAGGGAGAACAAAAAGTCCGAGATTTCAAAAGGCGCTAAAAATAAAACGGTTTGTGTGGGCTTGGCACCCCACCTTGGCAGTTCTCTCTACGTGACAGCCAAGCGCTGCTCAGTAACCCAAAAGGCAGGCACAAGTAATTTACAGGTGGGCAAAACAACGTTAAAGCAGCGGCTCAGTCATCACTAAAACCAGCAGCAGGAGCAGGTTTGAAGGGTTTGAAGGGCAG
>NW_020956253.1:207858-212013 GCF_003031625.1 Empidonax traillii | reverse complement strand
GGTTTGTGTGGGCTTGGCACCCCACCTTGGCAGTTCTCTCTACGTGACAGCCAAGCGCTGCTCAGTAACCCAAAAGGCAGGCACAAGTAATTTACAGGTGGGCAAAACAACGTTAAAGCAGCGGCTCAGTCATCACTAAAACCAGCAGCAGGAGCAGGTTTGAAGGGTTTGAAGGGCAGGCGCTGCTGATGCGTTCCTGCCAGGAGACCCCTCTCAGCTCGTCCCTCGTGGAGCCAAGGTAATTGTTCCCATTGCCTGGCAAGTGGAAATCGATGCTGAGGAGTCCAGCAGCTCCTCCCGAGATGTTCCAGCCCACTGAGCTGATCAAAGGGAACCGTTTCCCGGCGCCTGTTCGCGCCTCGCCGGGAAAACGCAGCTCCCCTCGAAACCCAGACGTGCGAGTTGAGCAGCAGGAGGCCCGGGATTAATCCCTTTATTTAAACATTAACAACCTGAAGTGTCTCTGAGCGACTGTAAAGGCTTTATTGGCAAAAGGCAGTGAAAGCCCTGGAGCAGCCAAGTCCAGGGGAAGCCAAGGTTACCTGCGGTCCAGGCGGTAACTCTGACAACACAAACCGGCTCAGGGAGAACATTTGTACTTCAGGAGTGGGAATAAAGAGGGAAGCAACACCTTGCTGCCAGCAGAGGTCTGTGGGCAGGGATGGATGGAGTGAATCCTTCTCACCCAGGAAGGTAACTGGGAAAAGCACAGACCAACCTTGGGCAAACTGTCCCTCATTGATTGTCTTCCCAACCCAGGCGACCTGCTTGTTTACCTGGACATCAGCAAAACGTTCCCGATGTGGTCTCCTGTGTGGATATCCAGCAGGAAAACAAGTGACTGGAACAGGAGCCCAGGCAGCTGGCGGACCCTCCACCCCAGCGACAGTCAAGACTCAAAGCCCTGAGCAACCTCATCTTCCTCTGCCTTTACTCCAGGCAGGACACTGGGTTAGAGACCTCCAGAGATCCCTTCCAGCCTCACTCATCCTACAGCTCAAAGAAACGCCAAGGAGAAGGTGAAAGCCTTTCCTGGAGGTATCTGCCTGGATAAAGCTGTAATGGATGATAAAAGCAACTCTTTGTAAGCTTTTCATTGACAGGATGATCGGGCGACTCCCAGCACATTCTGCTTCCTTCTTCCAACATTTCCCCCTGGACAGAGGAATAAATCCATGCAATTAAGGCACAGGTACCACTTCCACACAAAAATTCAAAGTTTTTTAGTGGCATTGTAGGACCTAATCCTTGTAGGAGGTGATAAAACATTGAACAGAGCAACACTGGGAGATTTAATGGGCTGGGCTGACACGAAAAGACATTTTAAGGGACATCCTTTTAAGGGCTCCCCTGCTCAGCCACTACACAACCATTTCCCCAAATCCTTTCGTGTATCCAACACACAAGCTCTGCACATCCCACACTGGATCCTGTCTGGTTGCTGCAGTGGGAGAAAAAAGTATGGATCAGGTGCTGCCTGAATTCCAGGTGTTACCAGGTTTGGCTATTTTTTTTTTTTTTTCAGAAATGCCTTCTGCTGTTACTGGAAAGTGTAACTATTGAGTTTCACCAAAGTCAAAAGCTCCTCTCAGGTTCATTTCCCTTTCAACTGCTCCAGCTGCTGCCTTGCCAAAATCCATAGAAGGCAAAAATCCATAGTTCCTAGGATTCACATTTTGAAACGGTTCCAAAGGCAGAGTAAAGGTTTCACCTCTAGTGCAGCTGCCACAGCTTTCTCCCTGACTTTGCTGGCCCTGATCCAAATGGAAAATAAAGAAAAAAACACCCAAAGCACAAGTGAGTGTTTTTGCTGACCAGGATTACCCGGCTTACGATCAGCAAACCTTCAAGGACACGCCACAACCACCCGAGTGGAAATCACCAGTGCTGGGATGCAGCTCCCCTCAATCCTCTGAGCCTCTCTCTGCTCCTCTGTTGGGCTGATAAACTCACTTTTAGACTCTTTTCATTAAAGCTGAAGGCCAGCAAGCCATTTGGTAATTAAATCTGCCACGTAATTAGGCCTGATGCACAACTCAAGCCTACTCTGCTGAGCAGAGCAGGAGGCAGGGGCTGAGCTGCTGTTTTGGGGTGTGCTGGGGGATCACCAGGCCTCGGTGGCAGATTCCTCAGAGCCACATCTCGTGTTCTGTACCTTCTCCAGGCCCTCCTGCAGGTTCCTGCACCCCTCTGCAAACCTTGGCGTGTTTAGTGACCCACTCTGGTGCATCCCTTGGCTCTGGACAGCTCGTCCTCCTTCAGCAGCTCAGAATTCGCCTCTTGCCCAGGGTGGCTTTGCAGACCAAGGGTGAGGAGTTGGCCCGATCAATTCTCAGCACCTAAAACGCTCCTGACTGTCTTCAGTCTGAAGAAACACAATGATCTTGCCCCCCCCAAAACCAGCTCTGCTCTAAGGGAGGTCATTCTGACATCAACCAGTGGAGGGCAACCACACACGTTCACAACAGGCAGCATCCTCCTGCCCGAGGCAGACAAAAAAAAGGCACTTTATTCCCACTTTATAACCACCACAAGAGCTGCTTTATCTTTCCCATTCTGCCTTATTTATGTCTATTCCCTTCCTTGTGACATTTGAAGAGCAGCCCCAACTAGAATCATAAATTGGTTGGGGTTGGAAGGGACCTCAAAGCTCATCCAGTTCCACCCCCTGCCATGAGCAGGGACACCTTCCTCTAGCCCAGGTTGCTCCAAGCCCTGTCCAACCTGGCCTTGGACACTTCCAGGTGATCCACAGTGCCTCGAACTCCCAGAGGGCAGCAGTGCTTTCCCTCCCAATCCTTTCATGTTATCTGGAGACAAAAGGCTAATAAAACAAGCCACTGTTCTGAGAGCTTTGACAAACAAGCCAAATTAAGAAAGGCTTTAGCAAGAGGTAACCCAATATTTTCAGCTGAGAACTGCCTGAATGGTCACAGTTTCAGTGCAGGGACAGGCTGAACACCAATAATTCCCAAGTCCAGCTCAAGTAGGTTTTAAGCAAATAGGAAACAAAACACTCCTTTTCTTTCTCCACGCTGGCAAGCTCAGACTGCCAGAGCCCAGCCCAGCGTGTCCCTGCTCCAGCCAACCCAGAGGGTGACAGAGCTGCTGGGAATGCTCTGGGTGAGCTCCATCAGCCGGAGCCAGAACACCCTGAGTGTGTCCAGTCATGTCTCTGACCCCAGGAGAATTCATCAGCTCCTAAGGAGAATTCATCAGTCACAGCTGGTAACTGGGGCACTGGGAGGAAGGAAATTGCTGGGGAACTGGCTGTCAATAGCAAAGGGATTGGGATATTTTCTCCCTCCTGTGCATTCCACCTGCCCTGCTCACACAAACCCTTCGGAGCCGGGATCAGCCGGCGCTCTCCCGCTTGTCTGGAATCGGGACATGGAGGTGAAAGGATCTGCTCACTTTTATACCTTTTCTCCTGCAAGTCATGCCATTCCTCAGCACTCAGCTGGAAAAGCCAGGGAATGAAAGGCAGGTGTTTGTGGGAGAGGCCCCTGGTGACTCTCCCTGCCAACATTTCGACAGCACGAGGCATTGGGGTGACAGGGTGAGACACAGGGACCTGCTGGGACAGACATGGAAATTCAACGACCCAATCAGCTCTGATTTTTAAGGATGCTCATTCCTTCATCATCATTATGTTCTGTGGTAAAAGTCTCACTTTATGATCACAGCTAATCTGGGATGGTTTTGCATCATCACTTGGAAAACGGCTGCTGGTAAGAAATTACTGAAGAAAAAAAAAAGAAAAGAAAGAAAGAAAAGTAAGAGAAGGGAGGGAGGAAGGGAAGGAGGAAGGAAGGAAGGGAGAAAGAAAGAAAGAGAGAGAGAAAGAAAGAAAGAGAGAAAGAAGGAGAAAGGAAGAAAGAAGGAGAGAGAGAAAGAAAGAAGGAGAGAGAGAAAGAAAGAGAGGAGAGAGAGAAAGAGAGAAAAAAGAAGAGAGAGAAGAGAAAAAGAAGAGAAGAGAAGAGAAGAGAAGAGAAGAGAAGAGAAGAGAAGAGAAGAGAAGAGAAGAGAAGAGAAGAGAAGAGAAGAGAAGAGAAGAGAAGAGAAGAGAAGAGAAGAGAAGAGAAGAGAAGAGAAGAGAAGAGAAGAGAAAAAAGAAAAGAAAAGAAAAGAAAAGAAAAGAAAAGAAAAGAAAAG
>NW_020956253.1:203667-207837 GCF_003031625.1 Empidonax traillii | reverse complement strand
GGTTTGTGTGGGCTTGGCACCCCACCTTGGCAGTTCTCTCTACGTGACAGCCAAGCGCTGCTCAGTAACCCAAAAGGCAGGCACAAGTAATTTACAGGTGGGCAAAACAACGTTAAAGCAGCGGCTCAGTCATCACTAAAACCAGCAGCAGGAGCAGGTTTGAAGGGTTTGAAGGGCAGGCGCTGCTGACGCGTTCCTGCCAGGAGACCCCTCTCAGCTCGTCCCTCGTGGAGCCAAGGTAATTGTTCCCATTGCCTGGCAAGTGGAAATCGATGCTGAGGAGTCCAGCAGCTCCTCCCGAGATGTTCCAGCCCACTGAGCTGATCAAAGGGAACCGTTTCCCGGCGCCTGTTCGCGCCTCGCCGGGAAAACCCAGCTCCCCTCGAAACCCAGACGTGTGAGTTGAGCAGCGGGAGGCCCGGGATTAATCCCTTTATTTAAACATTAACAACCTGAAGTGTCTCTGAGCGACTGTAAAGGCTTTATTGGCAAAAGGCAGTGAAAGCCCTGGAGCAGCCAAGTCCAGGGGAAGCCAAGGTTACCTGCGGTCCAGGCGGTAACTCTGACAACACAAACCGGCTCAGGGAGAACATTTGTACTTCAGGAGTGGGAATAAAGAGGGAAGCAACACCTTGCTGCCAGCAGAGGTCTGTGGGTAGGGATGGATGGAGCGAATCCTTCTTACCCAGGAAGGTGACTGGGAGAAGCACAGACCAACCTTGGGCAAACTGTCCCTCACTGATTGTCTTCCCAACCCAGGCGACCTGCTTGTTTACCTGGACATCAGCAAAACGTTCCCGATGTGGTCTCCTGTGTGGATATCCAGCAGGAAAACAAGTGACTGGAACAGGAGCCCAGGTAGCTGGCGGACCCTCCACCCCAGCGACAGTCAAGACTCAAAGCCCTGAACTACCTCATCTTCCTCTGCCTTTACTCCAGGCAGGACACTGGGTTAGAGACCTCCAGAGATCCCTTCCAGCCTCACTCATCCTACAGCTCAAAGAAACGCCAAGGAGAAGGTGAAAGCCTTTCCTGGAGGTATCTGCCTGGATAAAGCTGTAATGGATGATAAAAGCAACTCTTTGTAAGCTTTTCATTGACAGGATGATCTGGCGACTCCCAGCACATTCTGCTTCCTTCTTCCAACATTTCCCCCTGGACAGAGGAATAAATCCGTGCAATTAAGGCACAGGTACCACTTCCACGCAAAAATTCAAGGTTTTTTAGTGGCATTGTAGGACCTAATCCTTGTAGGAGGTGATAAAACATTGAACAGAGCAACACTGGGAGATTTAATGGGCTGGGCTGACATGAAAAGACATTTTAAGGGACATCCTTTTAAGGGCTCCCCTGCTCAGCCACTACACAACCATTTCCCCAAATCCTTTCGTGTATCCAACACATAAGTTGTGCACATCCCACACTGGATCCTGTCTGGTTGCTGCAGTGGGAGAGAAAAGTATGGATCAGGTGCTGCCTGAATTCCAGGTGTTACCAGGTTTGGCTATTTTTTTTTTTTTTTTCAGAAATGCCTTCTGCTGTTACTGGAAAGTGTAACTATTGAGTTTCACCAAAGTCAAAAGCTCCTCTCAGGTTCATTTCCCTTTCAGCTGCTCCAGCTGCTGCCTTGCCAAAATCCATAGAAGGCAAAAATCCATAGTTCCTAGGATTCACATTTTGAAACGGTTCCAAAGGCAGAGTAAAGGTTTCACCTCTAGTGCAGCTGCCACAGCTTTCTCCCTGACTTTGCTGGCCCTGATCCAAATGGAAAATAAAGAAAAAAACACCCAAAGCACAAGTGAGTGTTTTTGCTGACCAGGATTACCCGGCTTAGGATCAGCAAACCTTCAAGGACACGCCACAACCACCCGAGTGGAAATCACCAGTGCTGGGATGCAGCTCCCCTCAATCCTCTGAGCCCCTCTCTGCTCCTCTGTTGGGCTGATAAACTCACTTTTAGACTCTTTTCATTAAAGCTGAAGGCCAGCAAGCCATTTGGTAATTAAATCTGCCACGTAATTAGGCCTGATGCACAACTCAAGCCTACTCTGCTGAGCAGAGCAGGAGGCAGGGGCTGAGCTGCTGTTTTGGGGTGTGCTGGGGGATCACCAGGCCTCGGTGGCAGATTCCTCAGAGCCACATCTCGTGTTCTGTACCCTCTCCAGGCCCTCCTGCAGGTTCCTGCACCCCTCTGCAAACCCTGGCGTGTTTAGTGACCCACTCTGGTGCATCCCTTGGCTCTGGACAGCTCGTCCTCCTTCAGCAGCTCAGAATTTGCCTCTTGCCCAGGGTGGCTTTGCAGACCAAGGGTGAGGAGTTGGCCCGATCAATTCTCAGCACCTAAAACGCTCCTGACTGTCTTCAGTCTGAAGAAACACAATGATCTTGCCCCCCCCAAAACCAGCTCTGCTCTAAGGGAGGTCATTCTGACATCAACCAGTGGAGGGCAACCACACGCGTTCACAACAGGCAGCATCCTCCTGCCCGAGGCAGACAAAAAAAAGGCACTTTATTCCCATTTCCAACCACCACAAGAGCTGCTTTATCTTTCCCATTCTGCCTTATTTATGTCTATTCCCTTCCTTGTGACATTTAAAGAGCAGCCCCAACTAGAATCATAAATTGGTTGGGGTTGGAAGGGACCTCAAAGCTCATCCAGTTCCACCCCCTGCCATGGGCAGGGACACCTTCCTCTAGCCCAGGTTGCTCCAAGCCCTGTCCAACCTGGCCTTGGACACTTCCAGGTGATCCACAGTGCCTCGAACTCCTAGAGGGCAGCAGTGCTTTCCCTCCCAATCCTTTCATGTTATCTGGAGACAAAAGGCTAAAACAAGCCACTGTTCTGAGAGCTTTGACAAACAAGCCAAATTAAGAAAGGCCTTAGCAAGAGGCAACCCAGTATTTTCAGCTGAGAACTGCCTGAATGGTCACATTTTCAGTGCAGGGACAGGCTGAACACCAATAATTCCCAAGTCCAGCTCAAGTAGGTTTTAAGCAAATAGGAAACAAAACACTCCTTTTCCTTCTCCACACTGGCAAGCTCAGACTGCCAGAGCCCAGCCCAGCGTGTCCCTGCTCCAGCCAACCCAGAGGGTGACAGAGCTGCTGGGAGTGCTCTGGGTGAGCTCCATCAGCCGGAGCCAGAACACCCTGAGTGTGTCCAGTCATGTCTCTGACCCCAGGAGAATTCATCAGCTCCTAAGGAGAATTCATCAATCACAGCTGGTAACTGGGGCACTGGGAGGAAGGAAATTGCTGGGGAACTGGCTGTCAATAGCAAAGGGATTGGGATATTTTCTCCCTCCTGTGCATTCCACCTGCCCTGCTCACACAAACCCTTCGGAGTCAGGATCAGCCGGCGCTCTCCCGCTTGTCTGGAATCGGGACATGGAGGTGAAAGGATCTGCTCACTTTTATACCTTTTCTCCTGCAAGTCATGCCATTCCTCAGCACTCAGCTGGAAAAGCCAGGGAATGAAAGGCAGGTGTTTGTGGGAGAGGCCCCTGGTGACTCTCCCTGCCAACATTTCGACAGCTCGAGGCATTGGGGTGACAGGGTGAGACACAGGGACCTGCTGGGACAGACATGGAAATTCAACGACCCAATCAGCTCTGATTTTTAAGGATGCTCATTCCTTCATCATCATTATGTTCTGTGGTAAAAGTCTCACTTTATGATCACAGCTAATCTGGGATGGTTTTGCATCATCACTTGGAAAACGGCTGCTGGTAAGAAATTACTGAAGAAAAAAAAAAGAAAAGAAAGAAAGAAAAGTAAGAGAGGGGAGGGAGGAAGGGAAGGAGGAAGGAAGGAAGGGAGAAAGAAAGAAAGAGAGAGAGAAAGAAAGAAAGAGAGAAAGAGAGAAAGAAGGAGAAAGGAAGAAAGAAGGAGAGAGAGAAAGAAAGAAGGAGAGAGAGAAAGAAAGAGAGGAGAGAGAGAAAGAGAGAAAAAAGAAGAGAGAGAAGAGAAAAAGAAGAGAAAAGAAGAGAAGAGAAGAGAAGAGAAGAGAAGAGAAGAGAAGAGAAGAGAAGAGAAGAGAAGAGAAGAGAAGAGAAGAGAAGAGAAGAGAAGAGAAGAGAAAAAAGAAAAGAAAAGAAAAGAAAAGAAAAGAAAAGAAAAGAAAAGAAAAGAAAAGAAAAGAAAAGAAAAGAAAAGAAAAGAAAAGAAAAG
>NW_020956253.1:191815-203087 GCF_003031625.1 Empidonax traillii | reverse complement strand
GGCCTGTTCTCCACCCCAGGTCCAGCTGGTGTAATCCAGCCACTTCCATGCTCTTTCTCACCTTCCCAAACACTCTGGCCACGCCTGCCCTGCCCTGGGGATGTGATTCCCCCTCCAGGATCCTGTGGGTCAGTACCAGCGGGCCAGGATCACACCCTGGGTTTGCACCCTCATGCCCCACTGACCAGGCTCCCAGTCCTGAGCTGTGCATCCACCTGGGAGCAGAGGCCTGGCTGGGGAAGGACTGGGAATCCCAGTGTCACACCAGTTCCCAGCACTCAATAATCAATCCTCAGGAACCACACTGGGAGGGTTAATACCCCCAGCACGCATAAAAGGAGACACTGAAGTGACAGGGAGCTTCACCTGCCACCTTTTGTGGGGATAACACAAACCCAGCAGAGCGCACAGACATCCAAAAACACATTGTTTATCAAAGCAGCAACAGATTTTTCTGTCAAAAGCAGAGGCTTTCACAAGGATGTCTCCGGCACGGGCGGATTCCTGGCAGAGCAACGAAGGGACGCAAAGGACCTGCAGCTGTTTCTCCTCACGGGGGGGGGGGGAAGAGTCAAAAAAGCTTTCAGAAGCTTCATTAAAAGCCCAGCCGCTCATGTGGACCAGCTCAGGTGGGAAGGGGGGCAGAGGAAGGGCCTCCCCCCGCGCAGGGATTGCCCTCAGGGGGGGAACACTCCTGGCACCTTCCCTAACGCCGAGCTCCAGGCACGGTGTGGGATGGGACCTGAGCTCCTGCTCCTCTCCCTCCCCACACCCTCCTCCACCCTCCCTTTGACACCTCCAGAGGGAAGGACCGGTGATAACCCAACACTTGAGCCGTTTGGAGCCTGGCTGCTCTAAATGCAGGCACGTGGAGCAGCAGGACTGAGCCGGTGACATTCGGGCCCCAAGAGCAACAACCAACCAGGTGAAGAAATCTGGGAAGAAATTACCCAGCACACCTCGTCTCCTTGGCCCCCCCTGAGATCCATGCAAGATGTGTTAATGCATCTGATTATGATCTGAATTATGTACAGAGGCTCCTGCCAAGCGCTCTGTGAAGTCTCTTTATTGTTAAGCTGGAAGCTGCTTAGGAGTGAACGGTCCAGTCATCGTATTTCAAATTACATTTGGGGGGAAAAAAAACCCTGACATTTTCCTATTTCGTGGCTGGCTCAGAAGACAAGGTGGGTGTGGGGGTTTTCTGTGCTGAAGGAAGAGCAGGGGAGGTGGGGACAGAAGAGGAATCAGAATATTCCCCATCCTTTCCTGTCCCCTGAGCTGAGTGGATTCACTGAATTCCTGCATGGCTTCCCAGATGTGGTTTTTTTCCCAGAAGGGGAGTATAAACACCAAGGTGCTCATGGGAACACAGGCCCTAAAACTTTGTAAGAAAGGGTTTCTAGAGGAATTCTCATGAGAAAGGCTGGGTAAAAACGCCACCTGGGACTTTCAGTACACCTGTGAGGGCCACCTGAGCTGTCACCAAATCACCTGTGAAAAAGATCATTTTTCTCCCCAGAATGTCACACCAACACTGGAGATTTTTAGAAAAATACAGACAAGCACCTCCCAGGTTTATATTCCATACAAGCAAGTTTGGGATGCCAGATTACCATTGCACCTCTAATTGAACCACAGAATGGTTTGGGTGGGAAGGGACCTTAAAGCTCATCCAGTTCCACCCATTTCCATGGGCAGGGACACCTTCTACCATCCCAGATTGCTCCAAGCCCTGTCCAACCTGACCTTGGACACTTCCAGGGACTGGAAGTCCACAACCTCTCTGCCAGGGCCTCGCCACCCTCACAGTAAAGAATCCCTTTCCAATATCCAATTTAAACCAGCAGATCTGGAGCAGATTTAGGGACCAGAGCTATACCATTTGTAGCCACCACGGTGATGTTGTGGTTTAAACACTCCCCCAAAAAAACATGCCTGAAGGTAGGATCACAGGCTGGATGCCAGCCAGGCAACCAGCCCTGCTTTAAAAGGAAGTCTTTATCTCCATGGAACTCTTCACTGAACAACAGGCTCTCGGTTCTCAAAAATGAAGGCTTGCTAAACAATCGGATTTTAACCTGGCATTCTGCATTGTTGGCATCCTCTGCTGCTGCAGGTAAGTGTGATTGCCTCGCCCAGCAGGCTGATTTTCTCTCTCTTTAAGGGGAAAAAAAAAAAAAAAAAGGAATTTTCTCTTTAAGTTTAACTTTGAGGCAAGATGGAAGACCACAGCCTGGCCTCAAAGCCGGGAGATCTTTTGAACTCCGAGTCAGCAGGATCTCCCAGGAGCTGAGCTCGAGGGCTGCTCTGGAATAAATCAAGAAGGATTTACTCCTCCACTCGAACGAGGCAGGGAAAAAAAACCCTCTTTACATGCACAGATATGGGGCTTGGGGTGGGGAGGCAGAAAAGAAAATTAATAAAAAAGGCAAATTAAGAGGGCCTTGGTGGCTTGTCACAGTCCCACAGGTTGAACAAAGTCCTGCATGGCTGGACTTCCTGGAGGGAAACAGCAGCACAGTTGCTAAACCTGCTGGAAAAGGTTCAGCCCAAGAACAGATGGAGCAGATGCTCCAGACACGGCACACGAGGGCAAGGAGCTCCTGGAGAAACCTCCTGACAGCAACTCAGAGCAGGGGCTCGACCTGCTCCTGTGGCACTGGACATTCCTTCACAGATCAGCAGAGTCCAAGGCAGAAGGGGCCTTGAGAGCACCTGCTCCGCTTGTGCTACAGCAGCCAATTCCACTTCATCCAGGTTTCTCCTAGGAGCAGGAGTTCCACCTGGCAGCCAAATCCCGACTTGAATTAACTACGGTGGCTCCCAGCAAGAATCCACTGTGGAAGGAAGCTACTTCCACCCCAAAACCTGGGCTGGCAGAGAGGCTTTGTGTAGGATGTTACACCTCCCCTCGCTGTCCCGGTGTCCCTCTGCCAGGGAACACCATTCCCTGGGAGAGGCAGAAGTGGCTCCAAGCTCCAGCCACTTCCCTTGCCTCTTGACACCTTTGCTCAAGCCCAAACCCATCAGCAGTTTTGACAACGCTCCAGAGCCTGAGTCTGCCTGAAGGAGCTCAGCACAGGGCACAGAATCGCATCCTCTGGCTCCCTCACAGCAGTGAGAAGAAAACTGGTGAGGGAGAAATGTGCTGCTGGCAGCAGTTCCAGCCTCTGCAGCGAGCCTGGCTCCCAGTCAGCCACACACTCCCTCAAGAGCTGAGCTGGACTAATCCTTGCAGGGTGACACAACCCCCACTCCAAAGAGTTTTGGGGCATGAGGAATGATGCTGAAGAAGAAAAGATTCAGAGCTCAACTCCCCTCCCCCCCCAAGCTGTGAGCGGGGATTGGGATCCCAAGACACTGAGCTGGAGAGCTCAGACCATCAGTGACATTCCACACCACCCCGAAGATCAGGACTTAAAAACTGCTGAAATCACATCACTGGGAAATGTCACTTCTTCCCCTGAAGCCCTGCCAAATGAACTTGGCTAAAACTTTCAGCAAAAGAACAGATGATTAAACAGAAGAGCTGACGGCCAAAAAAATACAGTAAGGGGCTTGATGAATGCTCTGGGGGTGACACTGTAGTGGTGGGCCTGCCCTGTTTTCACAAGCTTTCCTCATCTCACCGTTGCTGTAACTGGACTGTGGGAGGAGGAGAGTGTTGCCAGAAAGGGTGATGAGATATTCTGGTGAAACACGTTAAAATGCAACATGTTAAAACACAACCAAACAGATGCACGGGGCAGACTGACACCGCAGGGCTCGTCTGTGCCTTACCTGTTGTCCCTCAGCTCCTCAGCTCAGGCCCGTTCCATGTCACACATCGACTCCTCCACCACTTCTCTTCTTTCTCCCAGCTCTGATCTCAAGGTCTTTTCTCCTGTTTAATATAAAAAAACACAGACAAAAACCACATGTACTTAAGAAACATCTTTTGCACGGCCTCGAGGCATCATCGAGCAGGAGGGGCTGTGGAACAGCACATGGATACAAACATTCCTTCCAGGCCTCTCCAAACAGCTGAGGGATTGAGCAGCCTGGGATAGTGGAAGGTGTCCCTGCCCACGGAACGGGATGAGCTTTAAGGTCCCTTTCCCTCCCAAACCATTCTGGGATTCAATGACTCATGGCGCAGTCGGCCTGAAGAAGCTCCCAGAGGTTTGACAAATCTGAGTGTGAGAGGCTGGAGGACACTAGTGAGGACACAGGCCCAGATGGGACAACTTGGAGAAGGGATGTTTCAGATCTCAAAGGGATGAGAGAGAGCAGCTCTCAGCCAGCTCAAAGGTGTTCTCAGCTCCCTTCACAGAAAACTCCTCCTCTATAACACCTGACAATCAACTGGCAGCTCTCAGGTTGTATCCACGGGATCATTTCCCACAAAAGATTAAATAAAATTATTAACTACATCATCTGTAAGTGCCAAGGTCAAAGATGACCCACTGCAAGCCCCCTGGTCTGACCTGTTACATGACACACCACCAGCTCCACCCACCAGGTCCAGCTCAAGCCCAATAACTCAAGCCCAAGGCTCCAGGATGATCCTTCAGCGCTGCCTCGGCCGTCGGTGGCATTTCCTTCTGTTTATAAAACAAGATTTATAGCAATTAAATTATGTGGTTTTTTTCAAAGCCACCAGCTATTCTGAGTCCCTGAAACTCCAGCCCCTGGGGGCAAAGGACCCAAGGAATTGGAGGGTCTGGAAATGGGATGTGAACCAGCCAAAGGAACCACTCTCCTGAGAACCACAGGATGGTTTGGGATGGAAGAGACCTAAAAGATCACCCAGTTCCAACCCCCTGCCATGGGCAGGGACACCTTCCACTAGAAGGTGTGGAGAAGATTTCCCAGGCAATCCAGGTTTGGTTTTTTGAAAAGCCTAACTCTAATGTAAGCTCTGGAAACCCTCAGGCTGCTCCTGGGACAAATGCCACCTTATGATAAAAGCAAAGCCTTTTCTCTAATGAACACCATATAACTTCCATGATGTAAAAAATTCCAGCATATTTTACTTAATATTTATTGTATTTATTAATATTTTACTTAATATTTTACTTAATATTTCATTCTGACCACTTAATATTTCATTCTGACCACTGTCACTAACAGCTATGACAGCACCCCAGCACAGGCTCACCCCCCTCCCCCAAAAAAAAGGTGCCTTCTCCCTGCTCCCCATCAGAGAAGCTGTTATAACTTCATTTCATATTTTATTAGTTTTTACAAGCCAGCCACGCTAAAAGGTTGCGCCAGTAATTTAAACTGCACTTGTCAGCAGAAGCGAAGGACATCGTGGGATACATTTTATTCTGGCTCTTTTATTGCTTGGCCCCTCGGAGCGATTCGAGCGGCTTAAGGATTTCAGAGGCGCTGTCACAACAGGATCTGGGCCATCACAAGCTGCCATTTAAACATCAAAAAAAACCCACAAAACTACCCAAAACCCCCCAGTTTAATTCACATCAGCCCTTCTCCTCACCACGCCCAGCTGGGAAGAGGTGCTGGTTTCCATCCTCATCCAGCTGCCTGGACACTGTGGGGCTGGAGGGGGGACAGCATCCCACTGCTGAGGTGCCTGACCAGGAAAGGACTCAATTCCAGATCCCACCGGGAAAACTGACCCCGAAAAACAGAGGGGGATGTTACTCTGTGGGAGGGCAGAATGAATGGGGATGTTCTTGGTCAAATAGCACGAGCCCAAACCAAGCTGAGGTGACAGAACCACCGAGGGGTTTGGGTTGGGAGGGACCTTAAAGGCCATCCAGTCCAAGCCCTGCCATGGGCAGGGACACCTCCCACTAGCCCAGGTGGATCCAACCTGGCCTTGGACACTTCCAGGGATCCAGGGGTAGCCACAGCTTCTCTGGGAATTCCAGCCCAGCCCCTCCTCACCCTCACAGTCAGGAATTCCTTCCCAATCTCCCATCTCTCCCTGCCCTCTGGCAGTGGGAAGCCATTTCCTGTGTCCTGTCCCTCCATCCCTTGTCCCCAGTCCCTCTCCAGCTCTCCTGGAGCCCCTTTAGGCACTGGAAGGGGCTCCAAGGGTTCCCTGGATCCTTCTCTTCTCCAGGTTGGACATTCCCAGCTCTCCCAGCCTGTTTCCAGAGCAGAGGGGCTCCAGCCCCGGGAGCACCTCCGTGGCCTCCTCTGGACTGGCTGGGATTTTCAGGTTTGGGAGCTTTCCCTCTGAATGTGTTAACAGAAGTTTTCCAGGTCACCTTTGCTGCAGTCTCGTCTGGAAGGGGGGGGTGTCAGATGGTGCCTGCTCATCCTCACAGTGCCCACCAAAAAGCTTTTTCCCTTTACCCCCTGGTCACAAAAACATCCCAGTCTGCTTCCATCTCACCCTCTCCTGACAATTATGTCCACTTGCTTCCCTATTTTCTCTTCTTTCAAGGCTCTTATCCAGGCTGGTTTTATTTCCCCTCCCCTGCCTGCACCATCATTATTTTTCCCCACTGTGCTACTCCATATCTAAAATTTGTTTTCAGCAGGTTATTTAAGCTCATTCTCCCTCACTAAGGCAGACAAATATTGCAGCCTAACACAGGGAATACGCCCATGGAAATCATTCCTGTTGGGATGATCAACACTCTCACCCAACCTCAGCAAGACATGGGACAACACAAGCTCAGATCCAGAGCTCCAGAAAGAATTCCTGGCACCCTCATGTCAAGTGCCATTAAGGCCAGCAGAAGTCTGGACAACACAAAACATTAAATAAATAAAACATTAAAGTGAAGAGCAGAAAGTTTCCCAGGCTAACACAGGCACCATGTCCCATAAAACTGGGAACAAACCCACCTGGGCCCATTAACTGCACTTTTTCTGCGGGATTGTTTCTGCAGAGGTCACCCAGCACATCAACGCTCTGGAAAAGAACATGGAAAACAGCTGGAAATGAAGGAGTGTTTGGGGATCCTGATGTCATTCCAGAGTGGGATAAGGCAGGAGGGGCCTACAGGGGGAGGAACCCCCCGAAGAAAACCCCAAAGAGCCCCTTTCTCCCTTCCACTTCAGCAAACGAAATCCCACAAACAGGGAAATTGTGGCTGCAAGCAGAGAGAAAAACCAAGACTTTAAGGATCCTGCTGCAAGAAAGGAATTTCAAAAGGCTTGGGAGGGATAAACCATTCATTTCTTCCCTAAACCTGAACACAAACAATTGATTTCCCAGAAACAAATTGGGAAATTATCCCCCCACACACACACTCACTCCCTCCAAGAGTCAAGCCCAAACCTGCCAGTGAAGGATTAGTTTCTCCTGCCTTCCTCCTTGACCTTTACCTGCACAGGCTTTGCCAGGTTGGGTCCACACTCCTGATCCAAAGTCAGACAGGCTGGAGGTGCCCCAAAAGCTGCTGATTCACCGGAAGGGAAAAGGGATTTTGAGCTAATAATTTACCTTGCAGAGGACTGGGAGCTTGCCAGCACACCAGGCAGGGTGCAGCTCGTG
Organism: Empidonax traillii; assembly: GCF_003031625.1. NCBI lineage: Eukaryota > Metazoa > Chordata > Aves > Passeriformes > Tyrannidae > Empidonax > Empidonax traillii. The sequence goes on along the minus strand of NW_020956253.1, from coordinate 195,628 downwards.
CTGGAGACTCTCCACTGAAAGGTCTGGGCGCCCCCAGCCACCAACTCCAGAAGCCACCACTTCCCTTTTGATGTCCTTTGTCTCTTCGGATGGCCAAGTGACACCGAAACCCCAAAGGGACGAGGATCCCCTTTGAAAAATCCCTAAATACCCTCAGCCTGCCAGCCAAGCTGATATGATGACACATGGTGAGGGCTTTGCACCAGAAAAGGAGGAATGCACAGGGATGATCCCAGAGGGCTCTTCCAACCTAAATAATTCTTACTTTTGAGGGGAAAGAAGGGAAAAAAGGATTTTTTTTTTTCCTCCCTTATATAACTCAGAAACACTTCCATAAAGAAGCCACTTCTCACAGGCTTTGGAGGCTCGAGACATTCAGGGGTAACAAGTGGACCTTCACACTAAGGTTCTCAGTGTCCCTCTTCACCTGAAGACACAGCTGGGAATATTACAAACCCTTTCCACCTTAAACCTGCTGAGTGGCACGAAGAATTAGCAGGAAAGTGAGGGATGCTCAGCAGGGCCAAATTAACTGCTGCAAAGAAGAAGAGCAAGAGGCATTTTAGGCACGGCTCTTCCTTCTGCCGCAGGGAGAACGTACAGAGGGAGCAACAATTTCCTTCCAGAAAAACGCCCCCTGCCAAAATTCAGTCAGCAGGAAGTGGTCCAAGCAAGAACTTCCAGCATTTTAGGGTGCAAAACCACCCTCTGTTCCCTGAGGGCATTTTGCTTTCACAGCAAAAAAACGGTGCCCTCGGGAAAGGGAACGGAAACTCCCAGGAAATCTGAGTTACCTGCTTCTACCTAAAGTACAACTTCCAGAGATGCATCCAAAGGGGCAGCAGATCCATCCCTCCCTGGGAATTTGCTCCAATGATTAATCACAGCCCACAGTTGGTTCTTCTCCCCGTCCTCTCCGAAAGACTCGGCAGGATCCAGCACACTCTTCCCACAGCAGGGACTCGTGTCCCAGTCTCTCTCCTGACCCACAAACGGGAGAATTACAAAGTTCAGTGGGAGAATTACAAAGTTCAAGCCCAGATATTTCCTCCCTGCGTTCAGCCACTGCCCTGCTGCTCCTTCCCCAGGATCTGCAGCTTTTCCCACGTCTATTTTAGAATTCCCACATCGGAGCTAAATAATAAGCTTTTTCCACCAGTTATTTTCAAAAACGCGGGTTTTTTTGGAAGTAAAAACACCCTTTGCTCCTATTTCTCAGCTCACATGTCCATAGATGGCATTAAAAACTTCTTATTCTGGGAGTTCAAGCTGAGAATGGCTCTTCAGCTCAGCCACAGGGACCTTTCCACAGAGACTGTTCCTGGAGTTTTTCTGGACTGTTTCTGCCTCTTCCTCAGGCACAGCCCACCCTGCTCACTCCTTCCCCTCTGGTTTACAACTCATCTGGATTATTACTCCAAGTCATTTATCACATTCTTGTAAGGATTTATTGCTCCAGCAGATCCGTGAGCTCCCCAGACTTCCTTGGCAATGCCTCTGTCCTTGAGGAAAAATCCCAGCAGCAGCCAGGACTCCCAGGAACTCCCCAGGATCATCACATTTACAGCCCCACGGCTCTAGCACAGCCTTGGCATGGCTTTTATTTCCTCTCCTGATGAAAAGAGAGCAGAGGCAGGGGCTTACACAACCCTCAAGGACAGCTTTGATGCTGCCCAGACACACAGAACTGGGTCCTCTCTGAGGAGCTCAGGGAGAACCCGCTCCCCCCTCTCAGCACAAATCCCACCCTCAGTTGCTTTTGATTGAGCAGAAGTGGTCATCAGAGGAATGAAGCCGCTTATCTACACCTATCAGACAAAAATTACCTGAAAAAACGGGCCTTTGTCACCACAAGAACAATGCCTGGTGCCACCTGCAAGGATGCTCAACTCCGTAACTTCAACAAGTGCAAGAGCTGTATTAGAAGGTCCTTGAAGTCCAGAGTCCTGTTACATTTTAACACCATCTTTCAGCCAAGCAGGTTCTTTGCTGGTTTGTTTTGTTGCAGCGCACCACCTCATGCACTTACTGATTCCTGCTGGGCAAATTTTGCAGAGGTATCTGTTCATCCCTGGCATCCTGAGGTTACAGCGTTATTTTATGGGGGAAAAAAAGGTTATTTTATGGGGAAAAAGGTGCTGTTATTTTATGGGGCACAAAATTCTGCCCCCTCTGCCCCACTCAGGTGAGAGTCCCACCTGCAGAGCTGCCTCCAGCCCTGGGGAACAACAGCACAAGGACGTGGAGCTGCTGGAGAGAGTCCAGAGGAGGCCACGGAGATGCTGCCAGGGCTGGAGCCCCTCTGCTCTGGAGCCAGGCTGGGAGAGCTGGGGGGGCTCACCTGGAGAAGGGAGGGATCCAGGGAGAGCTTGGAGCCCCTTCCAGAGCCTAAAGGGGCTCCAGGAGAGCTGGAGAGGGACTGGGGACAAGGGATGGAGGGACAGGACACAGGGAATGGCAGAGATAGATGAGATACTGGGAAGGAATTTTTGGTTGTGAGGATGGGGAGGGGCTGGGCTGGAATTCCCAGAGAAGCTGTGGCTGCCCCTGGATCCCTGGAAGTGTCCAAGGTCCTCCCATTCCCACCCCCTGCCACGGGCAGGGACACCTTCCACGATCCCAGGTTCCTCCAAGCTGTCCTGTCCAACCTGTCCCTGAACCCTCCCACCCCTCTATGTAGATAGATTTTACCACCTTCACCACCATACACATCCACACACACACACACACAGATATTTTCACACACACAGAGGACCCAAAAAACCCCTAGATCCAGGGTCTCCAAAAACACACACTGCTCTGGGAATGCCATTTCTGGAGAGATTGTTTTCCAGCAGCTTCCCCAAAATGACGCTCCCTGTGGGAACAGGAAGGACAGGATCCAACCCGAGGGTGGTATCCAGGGATGCTTCAGCAACACAGCTTTTCTCCCTCCTCCTCCTCTAATTCCCTGCCCCCCTGTTCCCTCACTTGTTTCCAAATTGGCCCAGCTTTGGTGGATTTTTATGGGAACTGCAAAAGAGGCATCTGCCAAACATCAACTCGCTGCTCCCAGGGGCAGGGGCACCGTGACTTGAAATGGTCACTGTGCCTTTATTTGTATTTCTTTTTCACTGTAAAAACCAAAACAAAACAAAAAGAAGAGTATTTTCTCACTCCCCTTCTCCAAATCAGCTGCATGGTTCGCATCAGAGCCTTCCCAAAAAGCACATCTCCCAGCAAACTAAACTACCAGCTGGAAAGTTCTAGCTGAGTTTTGACAAAATACAGGCAGCTGAAAACAGGATTTTCAAACACAAGAAAAGCTGGGGAATTCCCCTCTCCCAGATAAAAGCCTCCATCAGTCCCCTCTCAGGGCTCTTTGCCCACCTTTCTCTGCTGGTTTGTCTTGCTGCAATAGCCAATTTAGCTATAGGGGGAAAATGCCTCAATATTTTAGTTGTCCATTAAACTAAAATGGTGCTTTGCACCCAAAACCATGGATTTCAGGTCCTGCTTTCACACAGACACCCTGAAAAGTGCATTTTAACCAAAACTCTCCTTAGATGCCCTTCAGTCCACGCACAGACCACCAGCAGGATTCCTGAGCAGGCGGAACACAAACCCACCACAATTAACAATTCCATAATCAGGATTTCACGTTCCTCAGAAGCAATTTGGGGTTTGAGGGGTTTTTTTTAAGGTCTCCACCAAACCCCTGAAGCTGGGGATGAAGGGGAAGATGGGCAGGTCAAACACAGCCAGACACTCTGATGTTTTTACATGATCCTTGCCCAACTTTGCTTCAAAAAAAAAAAAAAAAAAAAAAAAAAA
>NW_020956253.1:185965-191447 GCF_003031625.1 Empidonax traillii | reverse complement strand
AAAAAAAAAAAAAAACAAAACAAAACAAAACAAAAAAAAAACCAAACCCTATCCCAAAAATCAGATGGCTCCGAGACCAAGCCCACAAGGAACAAGGAGATACAATCTGACTCTGCCAGGCTTTGCAGCTCATTACTTTTGGCAGCAGGGGCTCCCCAGGAGGTCCCACGAAGCAGGAACGACTTAATCAAGCTACACCTCCTGGGGGTGAGGGAGATGCTCATGAATAACAGCATCAGAGCTGGGAAAAAATCAGTGGCACCCTATGGAAACCTGATGGGATCAGCTGGTTAAATCCTTAAGCTGGTAAGTGGTGCCTCGCTCCTGCCTCATCCCACAAACCCAACTTGCCCTGAGCAGAGCTGGAGGCACAGGGAATGCTAAACAGGCAAAACTGGAGGGCTGGTTTCCAGAAGTCTGTGGAAAAGTGATCCCAACACTTCGAACGTGGCACATCCCCAGGGAGCTGCTGCTGTGCTTGGTCCAGCTTGGGGATCCTCAGCACAGGAAAGACATGGAAGTGCTGGAGCAAGTCCAGAAAAGAACACGGAGATGCTCCAAGGGAGCACCTCTGCTCTGGAGCCAGGCTGGGAGAGCTGGGGGGGTTCACCTGGAGAAGAGAAGGATCCAGGGAGAGCTGAGAGCCCCTTCCAGAGCCTAAAGGGGCTCCAGGAGAGCTGGAGAGGGACTGGGGACAAGGCGTGGAGGGACAGGACACAGGGAATGGCTTCCCACTGCCAGAGGGCAAGGAGAGATGGGAGATTGGGAGGGTGGAAAGGCCCTGGCACAGGTTGCCCAGAGAAGCTGTGGCTGCCCCTGGATCCCTGGAAGTGTCCAAGGCCAGGCTGGACGGGGCTTGGATCAATCTGGGATAGTGGAAGGTGTCCTGCCCATGGCAGGGAGTGTTGGACAGGATGATCTTCAAGGCTTCTTCCAACCCAAATCATTCTGGGATTGGGTGATTCCAGGGCAGGAGTGTGTCTGCACAACTCCAGGCACACTTGATTCCCGAAGTTACAAAGCACATTTTTTTGAGCTGATCTCATTTTCAAGCGAAACTGGGCAGTGACCTCACGGCCACCGAGCTCCTCACGCAGCAAAACCTGCAACGACTTCAAATTCTTCACCATTAACACATTCCCCTCATTAATCTTCCCCAAACGATCCATACTGGAAATTTATGTCTGACCCTGTATTAAAATCCACTGCAACTGTGTCTCTGAGCATGTCCTGGAGCTTAAACACCGGGCCTTAGGAGGCTGCTGAGAGTCATTTTCTAGCACATTGGGAAGGACAAACTGTTTTTACGAGTGTGTGTTTTACGGCCTGTTTTTTCAAATTAAACCTAAAGCAGTTCCCAGATGGAGGCTGCATCATTCCTACCTCAACTTAAAGAATATTTTATTTTAAAAAATATTTGGGGGGGGAAAAGTAGAGGCAAAGCTTCAGAAAATCTGACTCCACAGAAAGGCCCACAGTGGTTTGTGTTGCTCAGGGAGGACTCGGAGGGATGGTGAAAACAAGCCTTGAGTTGGTTGTTTGGGGTTTTTTTTTTTGGAGCAAAAGATTCAAATAATAAGGAAAACAGTTGCAAAATGGTGGCAGCAAAGTTTGTCCTTAATTCCACAATGTGTGCATCAGACTGTGGAAAATTTCTTTACAAAGCTCCAGGCGCCCGTGAGGCAGCCGGAGTGGGAAAAGGATTCCCTTGCCCTCCATGTTCTCATCCAGTGCCTCCAAGAAGCTTTCCTTCCCCAAATCGATATTTTCCATTATTTTTAAGTATCCCACACGGCTCTAACATGGCTCTAATGCTCTTTCCAACTCACAAGAAACAACCTGCAGAGCTTGAATTTAACTTTTAACGTGGATCAGTGGAGGATGGTCCAGCTCCTCTCGGATTCTGGTGCTGGGCAGGTGATGCAGATCCGACTGTTTTTGTCACAGAAACTAATACTTGGAAAAGCAGAGAACAGGAGAAGACAGAGGAAATAAACCCAGGATCTTTGGAGCTGTATTCCTGTAGCAGATGAGGGCAGAAGGGCAATCAGCACCTGGCTGGATCTGCACCTCCCAGGCACTTCAGAGACCTCAGGTGTTTGTAACTTGGTGAGGACAAACTCAGGAGTGGTTTGGTTACAGGAGCTCTGCCAGAGCCAGTTCCCTCAGGATCTGTACTCACAGATCTTACCTCAGCTGGAGCAGGGAGCTGTCCCTGGCACTAGGATTAAGCACAGCCATCCCCAAGCAGGGATTTTACCCCACTCCACGTCACCAAACCCACAGGAATCCCAGAACAGGCTCTTTAAACCCCAACCTCACGTGAGGCTCCACCAGCAACCACAGCACAAAAAGCACAGGCTTCCATATTCATTTCTGCTCCCTGAAATCCCTGGGACACAACAGGACCAGAATAATAACACCAATTAACAGACATTTGATGCAGTAATTGCAGAGCCAATTAACATAATGAACCTCCATCTCTCTCAAATAAGGAATCTCAGAACCTCAGAGTTAGAGGTGAGGGGCTGAAGCACAGAACAAAGATTTCCAGATTTCCACACGGTCCTTCCTCAGGAAAAAAAAAAAACACATTCTCCAGCCCCTCTGCCTCCAAAAGGAGACCCAGGGTATTTGTTCTTCTATTTTGACGGCATGCAGAGGGATTAGAGCTGGAAGTTTTTTAGAAACAAAGCTCCTCAGCTTGATATTATTCAGAGGCAGGAGGGCAGTGAGAGGGTCTTGCAGCAAATGAAAGGAATAAGCAGCAAGCCCTGGACATGCCACCTGCTGCTGATAGAGAATCACCTGCCTTAGAGGAACAGATCCATCCCCCTCGTGGGGAATCCTTGGAAATCACCTGTGCTGTTTGCTCCACGCTGTGCCCTCTGCAGAAGGGGGTCAAACATCTACAAGGACCCACTCAACACACATCTGGGACACTTCAAACCATCGTGGAATGGTTTGGGTTGGAAGGGACCTTAAAAGATGGTTCAGTTCCAAACCCTGCCATGGGCAGGGACACCTTCCACCAGCCCAGGTTGATCCAAGCCCAACCTGGCTTTGGACACTTCCAGGGATCTAGGGGCAGCCACAACTTCTCTGGAAATTCCAGCCCAGCCCCTCAACACCCTCCCAGCCAGCAATTCCTTCCCAATCTCCCATCTGTCCCTGCCCTCTGGCAGTGGGAAGCCATTCCCTGTGTCCTGTCCCTCCACTCCTTGTCCCCAGTCCCTCTCCAGCTCTCCTGGAACCCCTTTAGGCTCTGGAAGGGGCTCCAAGCTCTCCCTGGATCCTTCTCTTCTCCAGGTGAATTCCCCCCCAGCTCTCCCAGCCTGTTTCCAGAGCAGAGGGGCTACAGCCCTTGGAGCATCTCCATGCCCTCCCCTGGACTCACCCTAACAGATCTGCATCCTCCTTGGGCCAAGGACTCCAATTCTGGAGGAAGAAAAACATCACACTGACATCCAGGACACAGAGTGGTGGGGAAAGAGGTTATTTATGACTTCCCTTGGTCATAAACTTCTCTGCCAAATCAGTCACGAGACCACTGATGGTTTGTGGGGTGAACATAAGAACTCACCGTGGGTATGGGACAACAAACCATCCCACTGAGCAGGTCAGCAGGTGCTGGAGCTGTCCAAGCCTATCCATTTGGGATAGCCTTGATTCCTCCAGCCAGACATGCAGCTCAGAGAGCCCCAACAGCCCAGGAAGGGCCTGGAGGGTGGCAGAGCTCAGGCTGCCAGCGGGGCATGGGCTGATAAGGCCACACCACTGTGATGTGGATTTCCTGCTTTTGAAGCTGCAGAAACTGTTTAATTTCTTTTTTTTTCCCCCCTTCAAAATTAACTGAAAGAGTCAGTGTGGTGAGTGCAAACGGCACAAGAAGAAGTAAAAAAAAAAAAAAACCAAACACATGAGAAGAAAAAAAGGAATTGAATGCATGAACTCTGTCTACAAACTGAACCTGTCCCCTCATCCACCATTCCCTATCCAGGATGCTTCCCTCCTTTGCCTCCAGCTCCACCACAATCCTCGTTCCATTCCTCAGACATTTCCATGCAGGTTTGTCCTCTCTTTCGTCACAAAAGTGCTCCAGGAGGCTGTGTTAGATGCAATAGGATTTCTTCTTTCTTTGCGCAGAGTCCCCCCCCCCAGAATGCTCATCCTCGCTGAGACACCACACGGGAGACCCACAATTACCCACAGAAACAAGGCACAATCAGCACAACCTGTGAGCTGGAATGGCCACAGATAAACCCTGGGTTGAGCTGTGGCTGCCCCATCCCTGGAAGTGTTCCAGGACAGGCTGGACGGGGCTTGGAGCAACCTGGGATAGTGGGAGGTGTCCCTGCCCATGGCAGGGGGTTGGAAGGAGATGAGCTTTAAGGTCCCTCCCAACCCAAACCATTCTGGGATTCTAAGCTCAGGCATCACCTCCAAGCTGTTGCATTAAACACAGGAAACAGGAGTTTTGATGTTTATTTGGGTACAGACCCACAGGGAACCCCTCTGAACGTGTCCCCTCTGCTCCCCCAGCACCACCCTCAGTGCACAACCAGCAGCACCAATTAACACAACTCTGAGCTACCTGAAGGCAGTAATTAGGCCAATTAAGGCAAGGAAGAGCTAAATGACTTGCTCAGGGCTACAGAAGGCAGAGAAATGAGTGATGTTTAGGAGTCATATTTCTAGCCCTGTCCCCCAAGCCCTGGCAGAACCCCCACAACACGTAGGGGCTGCCGGGACAAAGCGTTGGCACCTCCAAACAAAGCTGTTTTGGCTGCAGCCAAAACCACCTTCCTCTTCATTCCCTCCCTCCCTGCCCACTAAGACAAGGGTTTTGCTGGCTCAGTGACTTCAGGCAAGATGCACAACTCAACTTAAAACAGGGAGAAAACCACGCAAAGCCCCTCAGCCCCAGCGGGGACGGGGAGGCTCCCTGACCACACCAATTCCTTGGGAAAGCACTGCAGGGAGAAAGAGCAGGATAAAGCTTAGAGGACTGGACCGTCTACAATTCAGGTATCCTCCAATTACCCTGGAGACAGGAATAGCTAATTAATAAGGAGCCATGGGATCTAAGTGAGCGGCCAGATATTTAGGATTAATTTAATTACTTCACCTCACAAGCACCCCGAAGTTCCAGCAACAAGAGATTCTCTGTACAGCATCCCCCAGTACAGCAATACTTACACCACCTGTACTCCAACCCCCTCCTGCAGCTCTTGACATCTCCAGTGGTACAGATTTCCCTGGGAGAGGTTTCTGGCAGTGTTAGGATGTAATAAAAAAAGGAAATTCATGAATTGGCTGAAGCAACTGGAGGGAGATTTGTGGCCATAGCAACATTACTATAATCAATGCTGCAGGGAACAAAAGCCACTTTGATCACGCTGTTCCCACTCTTCCCAACCCCACCCATGAGGCTGGATAATGCCATCCAGACACCCTCCAGTCGCCCTCATGAGCTCTCCCA
>NW_020956253.1:182359-184653 GCF_003031625.1 Empidonax traillii | reverse complement strand
GGAGAGGCAGCAAACTTTCCAAATTAGTAGCAAAGAGCAGTAATTCCACAGCTGGGATAACTCAGCAGCAGTGATTACAATCTGCCCTCTTAATTTGGCCCCGAAGTTTCTATTAGAGGCACAGTAGGAGGCAATTCCTGTACAGTAGTTAAAGCCGGGGCCGGGTGTCGGGTGGCTGGGGTTGGATTCCCAGCTGTGCCTCAGACCTTCTGCGCAGCCTCGGGGAATTCGCTTCATCTGCTCCGCTTCCCTGGCTCGCAGCATTCCTTGGGAACTCACCAGGGATCTCGCTGCTCACAAATAGCAACTGGGAGTAGAAATGTGATCGAGAGCGACTTCCTGTCCAGCATCTCACAAATTTGTTTGTAACACCACCGAAGAGATTTAACGACACAAAACCGATGGAAGGAAAGGGAACAGCCATGCTGAGCCACAACCCCACACTACCAGGGAATTTATCTCAGGACATATGTCTTGAGAGCCTCAAAATTGGGAGACAGGAAAAATGAATCACCTCGTGCTGCTTAAATCACTTCGTGGCTCTGGCTCTGAAAGAACATCTGAGCACGGGAATGGGAAACGCCAGGAACACACAAGAACTCAAACCTGAAGCTTCAAATAAATAAATAAAAAAAAGGGGGGGTGAACCCCCAGAACTTGAACACAAGAGTAAAAGCAGGAAAGGGTGTTTATTGCTGACCCTTTTAGTCCTGTAGATCTGAAGTTTGGGGGTGGTTTGGAAATTAATGTATTCTAGCAGCCAGGATCTTCTGCTGGGCAAGGGTGGTTCTTTCTAAAATGCTCTGAGGTCCTCAAAAAGAGGGCCAAAATTAATCAGTAATATACTTTCCAGTCCAAGGCTCGCTCTCCACCTCAGCTGTGAATCGTTGAGATTAACTCCTCAGAGAGGCTTCAACCCCGGAGGAGCAACGTGGGGTAATCTGGAATAAAAAGCTGGGACAGAGATGGGAGGCCCCTCGTCAGCATCTCCTCCCAGCTCTTTTTCCATATCCAGACCCATCAGCAGCCCAGGGATCCAGGCAGTTCACCAGCTCGTGCTGTGGCATTAGTGGCTCAGACCCCTGGGAGAAAGGCAGTGTCACAGCAACAGGCTGAAGTCACCACGGGCCAGTTGGAAGGCGAAACACGTTAACGCTGAACGAAGTGAGCGGCCAAAAACCAGCCCAAAAGCTCTTGCTCTGCTTTCAGGGGGAAGTGTCACGAGCAGCACTCGCTGACTCTGACCTACTTATCCCCACAAAAGGGCCACACAAACAGGCAACAACCCCGTCTCCTCGGCCGCTGCTGCGCCCAGATCCCAGAGAGCCAAAATCCCTCTGGAAAACGCACTGTGAGGAACAGAGAACAGGTGGGACCCCGCAAGAATCCTCCGGTTTTCACCAAAATAATTGCTATTTTTGCCACTGTGTTATGCAGGGCCAGAGCCAGAGCCAGGCTGAGTTTAGGGAAATCCCATTTGCACCTTCCAACAGCGTCCTTTGTCCAGCATATCCCTGACGTTAAAACCCCTCTGTAACCATTCCAGGAGGAAAGGGCAGACAGGCTTTGTTTTTTTCAGGATGAAAGCATGCAAATCTGCAGGAGTGATTCCAGAAGTGATCGTTCACACTTGCCAATCCAAACACAAACCCACACACAAGGACATGGGGATGCTGGAGAGAAACAGCGAGTGGCATCCCACAGTCCCTCAGCCCCACTTGCTCCAGGCAGGGCCGTCACCTGAGCCACCCATGCATGGATTCAGGGAAAAGAGGACCCTGCTGGAGAGCAAAAGAGCCTCATGACAATTCCATAACAAGAAAGACCCAAGGAGGTGCTGATTGATTTAATTAATTTAATAACGTGGCCATCAGGAGTGGGGAAGTGCCCATCCCACTGTGTTGGCACCGCTGGGGCACCTCTGGGACACTCCCAACAAGAGAGACATGGAGGGGCTGGAGAGTGTCCAGGGCAGGGAACGGAGCTGGGAAGGGGCTGGAGCTGCCGGAGCGGCTGAGGGAGCTGAGGGGGGCTCAGCCTGGAGAAAAGGAGGCTCAGGGGAGACCTCATCCCTCTGCACGACTCCCTGCCAGGAGGGGGGAGCTGGCTGATGGTTGGGCTTGATAGATCTTAAAACCCTTTTCCAACCTCAACAACTCCATGGATTTGCAGGGCAGCAGCAGCGGCACACAGAGCTGAGATGACCCAGGACTCACCCCCTCCTCAGGCATGCTCAGCTAACCATATCACCAACCTCTTCCCAGGAATTCCTGGAAACAGATCCTGCTGCCCAG
>NW_020956253.1:159626-180793 GCF_003031625.1 Empidonax traillii | reverse complement strand
AATTGTGCTCCACACCCTTCCCCAGCCTCGCTACCACTGGGAGCTTGTGGAAGACCAGGGGCTCCAGGGGCTGTGGGGTGTTTGATGTAACAAGAGTTTGCTGAAGGCTTTCTAAACAGAGCTGCAGAGTCCAGAGGAATCTGCAGTTTTTGCACAGAATAATGAATTAATTGCGATGGGACGTAATTCCATCACTTCTGGGACCACAAGGTGGTTCTGACCCAACAATCACTGATCTGGTGTCTGACACCTCAATGAACCTCAGGAGCTGACAGAGACCCCGTTCCCCCCATCATCTCTTGGAGACCTGAGGCTTTTCTGATGGTGAGCATGGAGAAGCTCCCAGGTGCCACCAGGAGGAGCAGGAACAGGGGCTGCCCATCATTAACGCCACCCTTAATGAACACTCTCCATTTGGGACAGCCCAGGGAGCTCAGGCTGCTCTCACTGTGCACCACACACCTCCCACGGCACTGACCCCTCTTGCAGCCTCTGCTGGATTTCATTCAATCCCAGAATCTCTACGGCTGGAAAAGACGCCTGAGGTCATCAAGTCCAACTGTCAACCAGCACCACCACCCTGTTCACCACTAAACCACGACCTTGAGTGTTTTCTGAACACTTCCAGGGATGGTGACCCCACCACTGCCCCAGGCAGCCTGGTCCAGTGCTTTACAACCCTCTCCATGAAAAATGTTTTCCTAATATCTAACCTAAACCTCCCCTGGTGCAACTTGAGGCTGTTTCCCTTGCATTGAAGAAAAATCCTGGGATATTTATCTTCAGTAAACTGGGAAACTTTACAGTTGCATTGAGGATGGAGGGAACTGAATCAACATACACCCAAACCCAAACAAAAACTTCAACTTTGCTCAAACAGAGGACAACAAACCCACATCCAGACCTGATCCACGCAAACAAGTCCAGAGGAGGCCACGGAGATGCTCCCAGGGCTGGAGCCCCTCTGCTCCAGGCTGGGAGAGCTGGGGGGGTTCACCTGGAAGAGAGAAGGATCCAGGGAGACCTGAGAGCCTCTTCCAGGGCCTAAAGGGGCTCCAGGAGAGCTGGAGAGGGACTGGGGACAAGGAATGGAGGGACAGGACACAGGGAATGGCTTCCCACTGCCAGAGGGCAGGGAGAGACGGGAGATTGGGAAGGAATTGCTGGCTGGGAGGGTGGGGAGGGGCTGGGCTGGAATTCCCAGAGAAGCTGTGGCTGCCCCTGGATCCCTGGGAGTATCCAAGGCTGGGTTGGAGCAACCTGCTCTAGTGGGAGGTGTCCTTGCCCAGGGCAGGGGGTTGGAATGAGATGACCCTTGAGGTCCCTCCCAACCCAAACCATTCCAAGATTCTATCACACACCCAGCACTATGCTCCTTCAGCCCTAATTTTTCCTGAAGTGTGTCTTTAGCAAGAGACAGATGCAGACCAAAGGCAACTCAAAGGCATTTACCTGACCTAAATAAATGGTAATTTCCTGGTAATTTCACTGAACTACTTGGGAATTTGCAATACCTCAAGCAATCAGCACGCACTGTCCCACAGATGAAAGCTGGAGGGTTTAACTTCACCATCTGAGACACCTCTGCCGCCGTGCAAAGAGGAACCCACAAGGCTGAAAAAGCTCAGATCTCCTTTTGATTTTTTAGCAGGAAGCACTTCCAGGCTGCAGAAGCTGTGAAGAAGCACTATAAAGAAAGTAAAACCCCTGATTTGCTTCCACTGTCACAGCCCAAGAGAGTCCCAAGGGGAGGAGAAATCCCATCCAAGGAAGATGCATTTGAAGGTTGAAAACTCGGCCTCTCTTGCAGATAAAAAACGTTTTGTTCAGACCAGGAAGCTGAAATGGGAATTTCAAAGCAACAGGAGACAGGAGTAAAATATCCACTTTATGACATTTTTATGTATTAGCTTTCAACTGTGTCTGGCTCTCCAGGAAGCTTTTACCTCTTACTGTGCTGGAGAAAAAAAAAAAAAAAACCAACAACCAAAACAAACATTACTTGCTTTAAAATAAATTTCAAATTAATGCTGCTCTGCTCAATTTAAGGCATTTTATTGCATGGGGGAGGCAGATTTCTTTTGGTGACAGGGTGGATTTGTTGTGCACAACCTACATGATCTCACGGTCAGTGATAACAAACACCCAGTGTGCCCAACAAAGAAATAAAGAGGCAAAGGCACAGAAACAGGGAAGAAATAAAATCAAAAGTAATTCAGAATTCTTTGACAGCAGCAAGAATTCTTGGGTCCTATCCCCAGCTCTATGCAAATAGCTCTATTTTAACTAAAAGGATGTTAATCCAAGTCAATTAGTCCAACCACATGAACCCTCTCTTTGCAGAAGTGACCTTCACTCGAATTACCTTAATTTTGACTCTGGGAAGTAAATTGAGACAAACCTCCAGGCAAATTTCATTCAGAGCAAGAACTGAACCTCATAAGCTTCAAACAGTTGAACCCAGGGAGCTGAACTGTGATTATTTTGCCCGTTGTATCCACGTGCAGGTGAGCCACGAACCTCTCAGACAGAAGTGTGGCGCTGCTCTCCCAGTTGAGAACCATCTTTCCACCTCCCAGATGGCTGTTAATTCCAGAGCTGGGTATGTCCAGGGCTCAGAGATCCTGAGAATGGGAAGCATGATATGATGCTTAAGGCTGTTTCACGTGTGTTGGAGCCCAGAGCCGGCAGTTAAAGGGCGAGATATGAAGCTCCGACAAAAGATTTCAACAGCAGGTTTGTGCCGAAATGAAAACAAAAATGGGAGACTGGGGAGTTGGAAAATATTAGGGAATAACAGATCTGTTTTCCAAGCCTGTTTTAGTGTGTTGACTGTGTTAAGTGAAAAAGGCTGCTCAGAGGGAATGAATGGAATCAATCACAGCAGTTTAGGGAGAACAGGGCACAGCGGTGGAAGGGAATAACTCACACGGCTTCAGAAATGCCAGCGTGCTGGGAAAAGGGAAAAGGCCACCAGGGCAGGCAGACAGGGGAGAGGGCTGACAGGAGAAATGCATTTCCACCCAATTTTTAAAGGGAGGGAGGGCTAAACTCCAGCTGAAGCTCCCGAGACACGGCTCGCCAGTTAAATCCACCCCAAAAAGGCTTTCGATGAGATAAAAGTGAGTGAGAGGCAGAGAAGGGGAAAAATCCTTCCTCTCAAGTGCTGTGATTAAGGAACAGGGGAGGAAACAATGACAAACTTGCTTGTTGATCTCCTCTGCTCTCCAGGAACAGAGGAGCCCCAGAGCAGCTAAAGCAGGAATGATGGCTCTGCTGTATCTGCAGAGAAATGAAACGTCTGCCAAGGCCACACCAGGCTGTGCTTCAAACTGTCTTCTTTTCCAAGTCTCTCCTCAAAGCTACTTGTCTCCAGAGAAGCTGTGGCTGCCCCTGGATGCCTGGAAGTGTCCAAGGCCAGGCTGGATTGGGGTTGGAGCAACCTGGGCTAGTGGAAGGTGGCCCTGCCCGTGGGTGGAATGAGAGGAGCTTTTTAAGGTCCCTTTGAACCCAAACCATTGTGGGATTCCCCCACCCAGGGTTGCTGGTCAGGAACAACCAAGTTGCCACAAGAGACACGTGCGCTGCCACAAATGGGGCCCACAATCATCAGAGGGGAAAAGGGAGACAAGAAAACCCAACCCTTCCAAAAGAGACAGCGAAGGAAAACCGATTTCCAAACACCAGGAGGCATTTCCTGACTTGTCTCATGAAAACATCAAGAGCTCTTTACCAAAAAGTAACAAGAAAACCCTCTCCAGCTGAGAATAGCACCCTTAGTGGAAACCAGGGAGATTAACCCCAATTTGCAGCATCAACCCCCTCATGCCAAAAGCACCAGGCAGAGAACAACCAGAATTTGTGATTTACGACTCAGAATTTGAAGGGGGGAAAGGAGTTACGGCCCTGCATTTGATTTTTGTGGCTCTAAAAACAATTCCCTAGCAACAAGGGAACGTCACCAGGAACCAGCTCCCTTTCCAGGGGAGGGGGGACAGACCACAGCTCCTTCTCCCACATTATTCCACGGGAAGGGCAAAGAGGAGCAAGGGTTGAAGTGCTAAAGCGAACAGACCCAGCTCTAACACACAGGTTGATGAAAGCAGCTGCTCTTGAAGTTACTCCTTTGTAGTCTTCACTCCCACAGCTAATTACGAGCTTAAAGGTTCCAAGACTTCAAATGATGGTTTGAGCTCTCTTCAAGTAAAGAAAAAAAAAAATTAGATTTTAAATCTCATCTGGTTTTTTTTTTTTTAAGTCAGGATTAATGAATCCTCACCAGGATAACAGTTATAGCCACAGTCACCTGAGCCACAGATTTGGGAGGGGGGGGGCTCAGATGTCTTGTAGAAAGGCTGAACCTCAAAATAGGTAGAACTCATAATTATTTCATTTATGAATTGTAACGTTATTTTCTGGGAGACTATATATGTACATATTTGAGAAATATCAGTTTTTAAGAGCCTCTAACAAAGCACTGGTGGAAATAAAAGGAGCATCTGGGAGAACGAAGCTGGAGAGGTCTTCACTCCCAAAATGCCACGAGCAGGAACTCGGGGAAACCTGAGTGCAGGGAGTGGAGGAATTCATCTTGTATTTCACACCCACTTCAAAATAAAACATGGCAGGGATTTTATAAATCATGGCAATATTTAAAAAAAAAAAAAAAAAAAAAAAAGAGACCCCCCAAAACCTAAAGATCAAAAATATTTTAAGAGGAAAGAGACAAAAAAAAAGAGAGTTCCCTCTACTCCAAGAGGCACAAAATAGTTTGTGGCCCCTGAAATCTGGAGGACACGCTGTATTTTGTGTGAGGAGAAGAAGCAGGGGGGGGAGAGAGTATCAAAATCCAAACAAGTCACAAGGCATCACCAATCCTTTGATGACAGGAGAGTGGTTTTTGTTGGCGCAGCTCGCGACAGCTGGAGGAATAATTGCGATGCTGAGCAAGAGTATATTTTGCCTTCAGACTCTCGGATGAAAGATGTGATCCACAAGCACTTTGCAAACGTTAATTAAACCCACACAGCCCCTCTTGGCGGATCAAGAAGTATTTATCCTTATTCTGCAGAGAGAGGGGGGTGAGGTTTATTTCAGGCATTTTTTTACATCAGGTATCTGCTCTTCCTGCTCAGGAAGCGCCGCTGGTGGATGCACCATTAAAAACACAGATTAGCCTTCCCAGCCCAGCAGCTTTCCAGAGCACAGAGCCAGGATGGAGCTGATCCTTCTCGTTCCCCTCTGACCAACAGAAATCTTGGCTCTGCAGAAAAAAAAATAAATCAAACCGGCCCTGGCCACGAGGGTCATAAGAGATGGATATGGGCACTACAAACAAACTATAAGCAACATCATTCCTTGCTGAGTTGTAAAAAAACCCCAATTCAGCTGCTCTTCCTGCTCTCCCTTGGGTTTTCCTCTTCAAAGGTGACTCAGTCTTTCCATATTGCCTTAGAATGATGGAATATCTCGAGTTGGAATGGACCCACCAGGATCATCCAGTCCAACCCCTGGCCCTGCCCAGGACACCCCAACAATCCCACCCTGTCCCTCAGAGCGTTGTCCAAACACTCCTGGAGCTCCAGCAGCCTTGGGAAGTGACCATTCCATGGGGAGCCTGTTCCTCTAAAGAAAACCACTCCGTTATTTGCTGAATTGACACGGAACATTCTGTATTTGAGAGGGGAAGGGTCAGTTTGTTGGATCTACAAAGAGTAGCCGAGAACATCTGCAAGGTCAGGAAGAAAATGCATAAACACACATGTGAACTAGAGCACCAAAATACACAGTGGGGGCCGCTGCCTGTGATCTTACCATGAAAAAAAGAATATTTGGAGTTCTTCCCTGCTCAAAAAAAACCAAAGAAAAACAAACCAGCAAGCCCTGAAGCAGCTGTTTTTAGTATCTATTTCGGCTGGAAATAGATTTAATGACGCTTTTTATAGATATATCACTTATGTTCCATGTATGTTTAGAGTGTAACTTGAAGGGCACAGCAGAGGCTTCCCCACCATAGGGGACTGTCCAAGGCTGCAGGCAGAGTTCAGACCAAAGGGAGAAGGTGGAAAAGCTTTCCCTGGGCTAATCCAGTGCCTCACCTGGGAGCTTCCATGGTCACAACAACTTTCCACGGGAGATGGAAGGTATGGCTTGCAAAACCGTGACATACCATCACCGGTAACTCAGCCCTGCACCATCTCTCCGCTAATCCATGGGTAGAGGCAGCCCCAAAGACCTTTTCAGGAAAAGCTAAAACCTCCCCAGGGAAGCAGGATGTGCAATCCCAGCATTACAAATGCAGATGGAACCTGGCACAGCCAGGACACATCAGAAATGTTTGGGGTAGAGCCAGCAGGTGTTTGCTCCTGCATTTAGTTACCCCCTGTCTGACCTTTCCAGGGAGGCAGGACCCAAAATGCTCTCTCCACCCAGCCCAACGTGCCACATCCAGCTCGTGCTCTTCCCATGCAGAGGTATCAGAAGGTTCTTCCCCCAGAGGCTGGTTGGGCTCTGACCAGGCTCCCCAGGGCAGCGGGCACAGCCCCAAGGGTGCCAGAGCTCCAGGAGCGTTTGGACAACAGGGAAAGAGTGGGATTGTTGGGGTGTCCTGTGCAGGGCCAGGAGCTGGACTGGATGATCCTTGTGGTCCCTTCCAGCTCTGGCTATTCCATGATTCTTTGCCACCCAGCTCAGAGCTGCTCCTCCAACCTGCTCTCTCAGGGGTTAAAATAATGCCTCTCAACAACACTTACTAGTTTTTAGTGGCCAAGTCAAAGCATTTTAGCTCATAAGTCCATCTGTGCCCTTGACTTCTGGTTGTTTTACGAGTGCACACAGTGAGGCGGATATTGAGGCATTACTAAAGGTGCTCTGCATTCAGAGCAGCTCCCACAGAAACGGGAGTGTTTGCACTTCACTTCATCACAGCTCCAGATGAGAACTGTTGCTGTGTCCTATTCTGCTGCCCCTTTGCCACCTGTTCTTAATAAACCCCGGGAGAGGTTTGAGGCTCAGCCTCAAGGCTGCAGGAGGAGCAGCTGCACTAGCAGGGACTCCCCTTTCCAGGCAGGGGGAACGGGCCAGGCCTTCTTGTTCTACACATTAAGATAAGAGCCAGAGCACATCTTTGGCCTTCCCACACAAATCCATAGTTGTATCCCTGCCAACTCTTTTATCGCTTCCCGTTTAGCTTTTTTTTTTTTTTTTTTTGATTGTTTGTTTGTTTTAAACTTTGCCCGAGGTTACCTTCAGCAAATGCTGCCCCCCCCCCCTTCCAAAACACAGCGCTAAAAACCACTATCATCACACTGACATCTGGAAATTGCATTCAAATCCTCAACAGACAAAGCCCAAACGACCTAAACGCGGGCAGATTTTTGCCCCACCTCCCTTCGGAGGTGAAGCCCTTTACAAAGGGCCCACCTTGCAGCTCCTGTCACGACCTTCCACAGAGCAATATCCTCTCCTGCCCTCGTGGGAGGCAAACACCACACACAGAGATCACACACAGCAGGTATTGCTCAGCCTTGAACCTTGACAGTGAGCATCAACAAGCTCCAAACCTCCTACATCAAGTACAACCTGCTGCAGTCACCAACTCCCAGCCCTCCCCTCAAAATGTTTTAGGAAGAGCCCGACAGCTGTTGAACTGATTTTCCCCTTTTTTCCACTGGTTGGAAGCTGCACATCTCATGACTAAAAGCCACCTTTCCAACACTCAGTCACAGCTTATTTGTGGCCTTATAATATCATTTTCCTTTTTGGGGTTCAACGCCATCCTCGAAGTTAAAGGTCGGGGTTTTTTCAGCACCTCAGCATCCCCTGTGTTTAGTATTTACAGAAACACACATCGTCTGTATTTCATATTTACAGTAACCCTTCTGCTGCCCCTCACCCCTGTTATCACCCTGTGGCTCCCAGGGCCCTTTTTTGCAGCTGCCACGTCCAGCAAATGTTCCAGACAAGCAGCAAACTATCCCAGATGATCCTTCACTCAGTTTAATGACTCTGGAAAGATCCCTGGGGAAGGAACGCTTCCAGGAATTAACTCCATTAACTATCCAACAACATCCAGCAAAAAAAAAAGAAAGAAAGAAAAAAAAAAACACCAGCAAAACCTTTGTTTTTCAAATTATTTTCCAAGTTGGCTGTAACACACAAAACAGCTCAGAGCACGTGACCTGCCCAGAGTTCTCAGTACCTTTTTTGGGGGCTGTCAGCAAATGCAGCTGTTTCCAGGAGGAGTAACTCTCCTCAGGATAACCAAGCAGCAGGAAAGCCCTGCCTGTGCCACGGCTGCCCCACACATCGCTGGCCACAAAGGAGAAAACAGAACGACTGCAAATACCTTTCAAAGACTGACACGCTCCCGGCACAGAGGCTTCCTTTAGGATGTGGTTTCACATCATTGCTCAGCTGCTCTAGTGGCCTGATGCTGCTGAAAAGAGAGATCTCCTCCCCAGCTTCCGAGTGATCCACAGCGAGCTGGATCAGGGAGTTAAGGTGGAGGGAAACTCTGGACTGAGAGGGAAGGAATCAGAGACGCTATCAGTGCAAAAAGATCAGTGGGAGCACAAGGCTGGGAGCAAAACCCTTCCTTGCAGCACCAGTTTTGAGGTCAGTTCAGCTACAATGCACAGCCTCACTCTAAATTTAGAGAGCTTTCTAACTCCAAAGCTCTGTCCCACATCCATTATCCCTCTCCAAGCCAGGAATGAGCCATCCTGTTATAAATGTTATAAATGCTTTTACAGCAGCGTCGCCCGACGGGAGAACACATCAATTGTGGGGAAAGTGGTTCAACTTTGGAATGTAGACAAAACCTGAGACAAGGCTAATGGTGGTGAAAGACAGGTTGCCCGGGGAGGGAAATGATCAGAGGTTTCAGAGGAAAGGGAGGGGGAAAAGAAAAAAAAAAAAAAAAACACCTACAGACAATTTACCTGTGCTTGGGTCAGCGCTCATTAGTGCTCTGAAGAGAATCACTTCACTTGTAATAAATTATGCTGCTCTTGGCTTATTCCCTTTATTATCCAGCTCAGACAGGAGCCAGGAGCCCTTCACACACACTGTCTAATGGGAACACTTACTCTGAATAAAATGAACAGAGGGAAAGAGGAAAAAAAATAAAACAGGGGCCTTCATTTGAGCGAGAAAAACCATCAGGAGACCCAGCAGTGGCATCGGGTTTCAGCACTCACTCCTCTGTCACTGCATCCACCTTCTCCACTGAAGGAAAAACCTCTCCCAAAACAAATCCAGGCAGAAGATGTGGTTGTTTTTCCTCCTGTTGATATTTCCATCTACCTCCTGCTGACCTGGGATTTCCAACAGGCTTTTTGAAAGCTTTCCCAGTCAGGCTGCACTCCGTTCCGAGAAGTTTCTGGAGAGACTGAACCGTGTTCGAGGCACTCATGTAAAACTTTTAATTTTGGCCATTAGGCAAAGCTCAGTTCAACAGCAAGTAGCCAATTTCTGTCTCAATGGTTTTTTTCCTCTTCTAATCACGGCTTGGAAAAAAAAAAAAAAAGCAGCTGTAACGCACTTTACTTCTTTAAATATTTGCAATTTTTTACTGTATTGAAATTAATTCCAACCTCGCAGTAATACCCATCAGAGCCCGCAAGGGCGAGATCACTCTTTTCCCACACACCTTTCTGATCTTCTGCTGGTATCACTTGAAAAAACAACCTAATTATTAAAAAGTGCTTTAGTCTAAAGGTTAAAGGTTGAAAAAATCCACAGCTTGCTGAGAGAGAACAACAAAACCCAACCTTGACCAAAAAAGCTAAAAAAATCCCATCCAGCTCAAATATTTTGTCAATTTTCCCCCTCCTTTTCGTGCTAAAGCTCCGAAAGGATGAATTTTGCGGCTCAGCAGCAGCCTGACACTTGGCCTTGCTCTTTGGATTCCACCTCAGAGGGAAAAGCACGTGGAAACAAAGCCACACTTGGCTGGTGAACCCAGGAGTATCCGGATAAATGAGCTCCCTGGAGACCCGATGAAGGCTCCCTTCCCTCCTCAAAAGGCAGCAGCTCTGTGATGCCTCACACTGAGCACTCCAGACAGAATTAAAAGGGCTCCAAATCTGTCCACAGGGAAAGGCAGCAGCTGGATCAGCAGGATGAAGCAGAGGATCCAGGTGGCCCCACACAGAAGACAGGAGGGAATTGGGAAGAAGGGCATCCTCCTTTCCTTAAGGGCAGTTTCAGTGCAGCAACACAACCCCCTTCCACCCCTCCCAACTTCAATCTCTCCTCCCAAAATGCTTTCCTAGGAACTTCCTCACAGGCTACAGCTCAGGTGTTGGGAGATCCCTTCTGTCCAGAGAGCAGCCACCCCTGGCTGAGGCACCAAGCAGCGACTGATCTCATTCCCGACCCAGCCTGACAGCACCAGCTTCCAAAACCTTCCCCCTCTCTTATCAATACTAATATGGAAAATAACTATCTGGCCCTTCATAGTTTGCCAACCAAGATTCAAGTCCCACTTCCCCAGGGCAGTGGGCACAGCCCCAAGGCTGCCAGAGCTCAAGGAGAGTTTGGACAGTGCTCTCAGGGACAGGGTGGGACTGTTGGGGTGTCGAGCTGTACTCCTTGTGAGTCCCTTTCAACGCAGGATAATCCTGAATTCTAAGCCTCTGGCAGGTTCCTAATGCAGGTCCAGGCTGAAGTGAATCCTGTTCTGCCCAGGAGCCTTCCCAGTGAGGTAAAGCTGCACCCCCCCACCTGCTCTGGACCAGGAATTCCCCTCCTAAAATTTTCAGCGCCATCCCCACAGCGAGATGCCCGTGGCTTCCCCATCAGCCTTTCTGCTGCCTGTGGGAGGCACAAACCTTGACTTGCTTTTGGCTCCTGAGTCACTCTGGAGGTGGGAAGAGAAGAAATAAGACCCCTGCAGTCACCAGCACCACCAGCTAAAAGCACCCAGGGAGCAGCAGGTCCGAGAGCCACCGAGCACGGGAAACACGTGACAGAAACAACTCCAGCAGCGAGAGGTTTTAATAACCTTGCTATTAATGCTGAACAAACAACAACACTGATTCCCCACTCTCCCTTTGAAGAGGAGGAAGGAGTGTGAAGGAGGGAGAAGAGAGCTGTTTAAACAACACCAGCTGTCACATCCCCGCCCGCAGGAGGAGTCTCCAGCATCCCGCTCTCGGGAGAGCCGGCACTGAGCAAGAGATTTGGCTTTTTTTTCCAAGAGGACTTCAGAACCTCAAACACCAACCCTCAGCTGCATTTTCTTCCTAATCAGAAACCAATTATCCTGCCGAGTGACGACTGAACAATTCCACAGAGTAAATCCTTCTCATATCAGGGCCCTCTGTGATCGAGTTGCACTGGAAACTTCCTTGCTCACACAAAAGCCGGGAGGATTTCACTTTGTGTGCTTCCCACACTTGTTCCCGAGGGCCTCCCTCCGAAATACCACGTGAAGCCTCAGTGTAGAAAAACCTGCAGTGAGCCAGTTCACTTTTATCCAAACTGAAGTTTCCCTAGTCAAGTTTTTATCGAGTCTGAGGGGATCTAGAAGGTGTTTACATCCAGTTGTCTCTAGATTTTACTCAAGAGGAACAAAATCAGTGCCCCTGGCACAGTTGCTCCCAACTTCCCAGCCATTGCCATAGTAATGCAAACCTCCTGGAGAGTCCCTCTAATACCTTTTCAACTGCTCTGAAAGAGCTTTGTTACAGCAAATAATTACTGCAATATTTTCGTATCGCAGTGAAGTTTTCATCTGTTCTCAGCCTTTGTACCTTGCAGCATTCCCGCCTGAACAACGTTCCCTTCCCAGGTGTCCAAGCCCAGGTACACTTAAAATCCCAGCTGAGAGTGCTCCCAGTGCCTGCTCTTGGATAAACGAAGCCAGAAGTTCAGAGAATCATGGGATGGTTTGGGTGGGAAGGGATCTTAAAGCTCATCTTGTTCCAACCCCCTGCCATGGGCAGGGACACCTCCCACTAGCCCAGGTTGATCCAAACTGGCCTTGGACACTCCAGGGATCCAGGGGCAGCCACAGCTTCTCTGGGAATTCCAGCCCAGCCCCTTCCCACCCTCCCAGCCAGCAATTCCTTCCCAGTCTCTCACCTCTCTCTGCCCTCTGGCAGTGGGAAGCCATTCCCTGTGTCCTGTCCCTCCATCCCTTGTCCCAAGTCCCTCTCCAGCTCTCCTGGAGCCCCTTTAGGCTCTGGAAAGTGCTTTAAAGTCTCCTCAGAGTCTATCACTACATGCCTTTGAAGTTCCTAAATCAAACTAAAACCTGGCCAGCCCCCAGAGTTACAAACCCCATTCTTGGGACAGAATCTTTGTTATTTAACAATGATTAAAAAAAAACCAAAACCAAACAACAAAACAGAAAGTCCAAGAGAAGAATCACGGAATTGTTACAGTTGGAAAAGACCTCCCAGATCACCTAATCCAACTGTCAACCCAGCACCACCACCACGTTTACCGCTAAACCACATCCTCAAGTGCCACACCCACAGATTTTTTGAACACTTCCAGGTGTCTCCACCTGTTCCACCTCCTGACAACCCTTTCCAAGAAGAAATTTTTCTGAATATCCAACCGGAACCTCCTCTGGCTCAACTTGAGGCCCTTTCCTCTTGTCCTGTCCCTTGTTCCCTGGGAGAAGGACTGACCTCCACCTCCCCACAGCCTCCTGCCAGGGAGCTGTGGAGAGCAGGAGGAGGGAACATTCTGGGGAAGATCCCACAGGCCACCTCAAGGTTTTTTCCTCCCTTGAGCTCCTTTCCTCTAATCCCCCACACGATCCAAGAAGAGCTGTGAGCAGAAAAGAAATAAACACCCACGAACAGTGACTTATTCTCCCCAAACACAAACCAGTTCCTGGCAGGGAGGGGAGGAGAACAGGACCTGGGCTGATATTACAGGCTCAGCAAGCAGGAGAGCCCTCCAAGCACATACTGGTGGCTTTGTGATGGTGTCACAAAGGCCGCCTGTTCCAGCTCCTCCACCACAGCATTGTCCCACACAGCCTCCAATCCCACCGTCAATGGCTGCATTAACTGGAAAAGTCCCCAGCAAGGGCTGGATTCTCCCAGTTCCCTGTTTATAGCACAGCATTTCCCTGGTGTGGTTGGATCCCAGCAGGGACTCCAAACCTTCCCTCGCCCCAAGCTCCCCCTGCAGGGAGACTCTCACGGCAAGAGATTTTCCTGGGCAGAGCAGAATTCCAACCCACAGCTCAGCATTTTACAAGGCCTTTCCACACTGGATGTATTATTCACCCCAGTGTACTGAAAAAAAAAAAAAAAAAAGAGTAAAATATAAATAAAGAGCTGCAGTGTTTCTCTGCTGTCCAGGAAGAGCTGAGCACTCCTGCAGAGAGATCCATGTCTGGTGCATTTTACACCCTTCCAAGGATTGCCAGGCCAAAAATAATGCTGAGACCAACAAGGAGAAACAGCCAATTTGGCTGTTCTCCTCCCAACCAGATTAAAAATTACTCTTAATTTACTATCTTGCTAAATTGTTATAGTGGGATGTCTGTGGGCTGGCGAGCTGGCTCTGTGCAACTTCCCATAAACGTAAAGAGAAGAATGAGAAAGGACCATAAATATATATTTTTATATATATTTATATATATGAAGGCAAGGAAAGAAGAAAAAGCCTCCAGTCTTCACCCACAAGCAGGGGCTGAGACACCCCTGAGCAGAGATAGATTTGAAATCAACCCGTAATTTCTGGATGTATTTCTCTCCCTCTTCTCCTCCTCCTCACGTTCCCTGTCCAGGAGGACTCCAGAGTGCTTGGATTCAGGACTGTGTGAGCAGGGTGACACATCCTGGCAGGCCAGGAGAGGCTTCAGGGAGCTGGTGTTTTATTACCAGTGTCTGGACCAATCTGTGCAGTGAGATGATGGTGCATTTGCTGACACACACCGGGGACAAAAGTGACTCCAGGATTTGATCCTTTGGCTCCTCTGTGCAGAACAGAAGCCACCAAAAAAAAAAGCCCAGACAGGTCTGGGTGGCTCTGGGGGTTCTCTGGGCAGGAAGGAAAGGCTAGGGAAGGCAGCAGAGAGGAAAGAAGGAAAGCACGGTGGCAGAAAGAGCAGCAGAGCTTGAAGGGCGTGGAAGATAAAGCCTCAACACTCGGGAAAACTGCTCGGGATGATCCTTGGAGCTCTGATTCAGCTGAAGGGAGGCCCAGGTTTCCCAGGCTGCCCACAGGGCAGGGCTTTAATCAGCCCCATGGGAGCCCTGACTCACCTCAGGGCAGCACAGAAGCCACAGATGTGAGTCAGGGCAGCTGGAAAAAACCACAGCCCTGTCCCAGCCCCGGGCAGGTCAGGCTGCAGAGCTTCCCTGCAGCTCAGGCTGCAGCCCTGGGAGTTAATTCACCTCACAGATTCCAGTTCTGCTTTTGGGAAGCCACAGCACTGATAAAACAAATATCACTCATGCAAAGTAGAGGGGATGGAGGGCCAGGCCTTGCCCCTGCAGAACCTGTCTGATGACAATGATTTATATTTATCTAAATAAGCCTAATATCCAATTCTCTCTTTTGGTATCATTTCTTAACCAAGCAGGTTTAACACCCAGAGTGTTTCCTGTCCCCCTTCAGAAGATGCAGCAGACACCAGCAGCCATTTAATTTCCCAAAACTGCTGCAGGATCCAAAGAGACATCCCGTATCCTGGCTGACACTTCACACAACCTCTGCCAGGGCTCCTTGTCGAACACTGCCTTGTTCTAGTGATTCAGGGCACTGCAAGGTTATCAGGTTTATTCGTGGCTTTTCTGAGAGAATTCTTAGATTAGGCACATAAACTTCTGCTTTTTAGAAAACAAAAATAAGTCTGTGGCTTATTACGGGGAGCATCAAAATTCCAGGGTTTTTTTTCCAGGGTTGTACATACAGAGAACTGCAGGAAAAAGGACAGGCCCTCAGGTTCTGTCAAGCTTCTAGCAAGGACATTCAAGAGGAGAAAAAAAAAAAAAAAAAAAAAAGAGATGTGCACCATGACCAAAAATTACCCACCAGGAGGACAAAATAATAGTGCAGATGGTCAGAGACACGGAGGACCAAAGGTCATGGAGGCCAAAGACTCTGTAGGGACCAGTGAATGAATCAGGACACTTCAGCCTGGAAAAGAGGCCTCTGACAGGGGCCATGGGAGGGATTGACAGAACTTTACCAGCAAACATGCAAACATGCAAACAACAACTCCCCAGGCAGGAGCTCAGGGCAGTTAAACGAGCTGGCAGTCGGTGCAGTCACCAGGAGGAAGTGGTTCGTCAACTTTGAAATGCCTGGTGACAGGACGGAGCCTGAAAACTACCCCTGAGATACATAAATGGATGTGAGATGAAGGACATTCCTACCTGCCACGGCTGGAGACAGGACAGACCTTCGGCCTCCCACGTTCTGAGGTGTTAAAGAAGCTGACAAGAACCTACAGCATCTCCTGAGAAGAACAGCGGCAAGAAGCAGGAATTCCACTCCCCCAGTGCCCTCTGCATCCAAGAGGCAGGAATTCCACCCCTTCACTGCCCAGAGCTCCCAGGAGAAGCGCAGGCAAGGAGGTACAGGCAGCACAAATCCTCCCTGCCCAATTAACTGCTCTCCCTTGTCCTTCTCAACTGCAGCTGTGAGCAGACAGACCACGGGAGGCCACGTGGTGCACAGGAAGCACCAGAGCCGAGCTCATGTTCACAGGGATGATGCCACATCCTCATAGGAAGGGGCCTGTGACACGACCTCCCACAGCTCTTGGCTCTGCTGCCGAGCCAGGAAGCCTCAGGTCACGTCTGAAGAGGAGCCTCCTGAAAATATTTTTATATTCCAATGCCAGCCTGGTTATTCAGACACCCGGAGCCATGGAGTCTTGCAGAGAAATGACTTGTTAAGGACTCCCTTGAAACGGGCTGTTTTCCCACTCTGTTCCACGGCAACCACAGGCTGTTTGCAGCATCTCCTCTGCTCCAGCTCCCTGCCAAGAACAGCCCTTTGCTCAGCTATCTCCCACTGACCTAAATTCACACATGCAGCCTTCTTGCTTTTAATCACTGTCCTCCACCCTAAAAAGGACTCCCAAGCCCCAAATCCCTGTCTCCTACACTCCTTCCCCCAGCCACGGGGCCCACAGGCAGCTCCTGAAGGTCAGGGCTGAGCCTGCAGCGCAGGACACCAGCGTAACAAATGTCGTGCAGCCCAAATTATGCCCTGGGGGAAGCCTGGGCAGCCTGTGCAGCCTGCACAGCTGTTAGGCTGCAAACTCCCCACCTCCTCCGTGAGATATGCAGGGGGAAGGAGAATTCAATGGTATCGATGTTGCAGCTCCTGGAGTCAGCAGATCTGCCCGGGAGCGCACCCTGGGATTAGAGCTGTCGATGAGGACCACGGCGCGGTGGCACAGCTGGTCAATAACAGCGCTGCTCGTCCTTCAGGTGACCTCTCCGCTACTTCCAGGGTTATTATTCACCCTGGAGTTTTTCACGGGAGCTGAGGAGAGTCCCTGCTGCTGCGCTTGGCACAGAATTAGGGAAGACAGACTGTCCTGAACCCAGAAGCACGACAAGCTCCATCAGTATGTAACACACCTGAACCAAGGGCACCCTGCGCATCATGATGCACTGGTCGGATGTAGGAGCAGTGAGGAAGCCACAAACCACACACCCACACACCTCTCTCTCTCCCCTTCTTTCCCAGAAGCACAGGAATTCTCTGCCCTTCTCCCTGGATATATCCACACCAACCTGACGACACAAGCCAGAGTCTCAGAGTGCATTATTCCGTCCTTGACTCTCACTACCAAACACCCTCAGCGTCAAAATTCACCGTCCCGTGGTATCCTTAGGGAATCACCTGCCAGGGCTGCCACGATGAACTGAACTGTGCAGTGGTCTCAGTCAGCGGGTGCAGCTCCCACGCTCCACTGCATTTTCCACCCTGCAGCAGAGCGTCCTCCTGGCTTGCAGACACCCACAAGGCAATTAACCCTTCCAGTCTGGCACCAGACGGGCCAAGATGTTCTGCTTATCCAGCATTTACAACCTGGAGTCCCTCACAGTAGCGCATCCTAATATGTTTGCAGACACCTCATAAAGCACAGGCTCGTTACTACAGCCCATTAACAGGCATGGGAGACATTTTAATGTGCAAAAATCCCCCGTGAAACCCTGATTTTCTCCTGCCATCCTCACCATGAACTAGGAGACGCTTCCCAGCGCTTTTTTTTTGCCGCCCACCAGTCAGGCCAAGCCTCGTTTGCCTGATTTCACAGCAGCCTTTATGAGTAATCCCTCATCCAGCCTCCTCGCTCATCCCACACCTCCAACGAGGCTGGAATGGCCCTGGAGACCATCTCCACTCCTGCTCCTGCAGCACAGGACACCCTTAGCGTGGATTCCTCACAGCCCTGAGCAGGTACAAGACACAACTTCACCACTCTGGAAGTGGAATATGGATACAATTTACCACCTCAGACAGAAGGAGCTGGAGCAACACTTCTCCCAACACAAGGGTTAAGCCAAGGACACCTGTATTTCTAGGACAACGCCGTCCAGGCAGGCAGAGTTAATGCTGTGCCCCTGTGGAGGCAGTTTTAGGCCAACATCAGGCACTGCAGAAAGTTTTATTCTTGAAATATTAAGGTACTCACTGTACAGGGCGATCAGCTGGAAAACTGGAATGTGTTCCTCTTCTGTGGCCAGCTCCCTACTCATCTGTCTGGAGCCTGTTAGAGAGGAAAAAGAGTTGTAAGTACGGGCAAGGCAACAAAAATATTGTGAAACATTTTTAAAATTTATGGGGAAAAATATATAAAAAAAAATCAAGAAGTAGGCCAGGTAAGGAATGCAAAATAGAAATAAACACACACCCCCTCAGCTCTGAGGTCAAGAACTGCAAGAGCTTGCAGAGCTCACGGCGAGGTCTCTCCAGCAAACGCTGTGATGGTGAGAAACAACCGCGGCACCGGCTGCCTCTGGAGGCTCCCGAGGTCAGACCCGACCCAGCCCAGGAGAAAAGGCAGATATTTATATGAGGGAGCAGCAGCAACTGCTCCACAAAGCCAGTTACTCCAGAGCCGGTGAATCACAGCTCCTGCTGGCACGTTCTGTCACCAGTGCGGTGCTGCACAAACGCTGGGGCAGACTCGGTGCTGGAGGGTTCCGTGGGCTGTGATCTGCCAAGGCACCAGACAAGTTCCCTTGAACAGATTTGTTGTTTCAACACACTTTATCCCCTTAATAAGGAGCCACTGAAGCTGTGCTTAAACCCCTTTTGATTAAGGAAAAGATTATCCCTAGAAGTGCCAGACGTACGTGGTGGTTGTACATCACACACGGAGCAATTGTGCTTCGGGGAGACATTAAATCCCCCTTCAATTAATAGAGACACCTCTTAAAATGAGCATTAAATAATTCCCTACAATGTAGCCAGACAACTGGCTACTTCAGGAAATTGGAACAGAAATGATTTCCCATCTCCCCACCAACAAAATCCCAATCAAAACTTGCCCTTAAAACAAGAGGTCAGCTCGGAGGGATGGGGAGCAGGAATGTTACTACCTCAGTGCTATTGTGTGCTTATATTAAAGGCTCCTCATCAGAAAATTAAATGAAATGGATGCCTTTCATGTTTATCAATAACAGAGCTAATGGTTTTTATGTAAATGCCATTACTTTCAGCCAGATCTGCAAGAGACTGAAGCCACAGAGCCCCATCTCCCCTCGCAAGCGACTCCCTTCAGGCAGCCAATCTAAATGCAAATTACAATCAAACCAAGAGTTTTCTGGATGGTACTGAACACATAAAACCAGGGACAAAGCAGAGATATTGGGAGAACAACCCTCCTCTTCTGGTAAAACCTGCTGATCTCACACCGCTGTTCCATCCTGAACACACAGAAAAATTAAAATATCATTTGGTTCCCATTTATGGTCAAATTATTCACTTGTAAAGCAAGAGGGAACCACCTTCTTCCCCTTCTATTGCCCTGGGTGTTAAAAAGGAGGAGAATGTTCTTCTACCAAGCTACAGAGAGAGTCACCTCTCAGAGATGTTTCAAACTGGCACAGGTTGCCCAGAGCAGCTGTGGCTGCTCCATCCCTGGGAGTGTCCAAGGCCAGGCTGGGCAGGGCTTGGAGCAACCTGGGATAGTGGGAGGTGTCCCTGCCCACGGCAGGGGGTGGAACTGGATGATTTTTCACGTCCCCTCCAATCCAAACCATTCTATGATTCACCCACAGCAGGAGCATCCCATCAGCGAGGACAATAAATCAGAGAGATGATGAAGCCCCAGTTGGATTTGGCAGAACAAACGGCACTTCCACATTTTTAGGGGGAAATTTCTTCCTTGAACACAGTTGCTGGAGGGAAGGAGGTGCTGGTTATCAGGCGGCAGAGATACAAAACTGTTGCCAGCACAAGGAGCACCCTTCCTGCAGCATAAAAGCTTTTTGAAGAACACTTAAATCCGACCCCCACCTGGAGCACAAACCGAGTCAGGACTTTGCCGGCACTGGTTCAAACAAGGTACTAGTGGCAAATCTGAAAAGAACTCATATTACAACCATGCTGCTCAGCAAGTAGAACGCACAGAGGAGAAACTAATGACGAAAACAGAGGGCAAAAAAGCTGAAAACCCGACCCTGGCACAAGTCTGCGAGTGAGTCTCGCCGGGGACTTGCTGTAACTACCACAAAACTCCCGTTCCCAAGAGGGCCACATGTCCTTGGAGGGATGCAGCTAATTACCACCAGAGCTGTGTACAAGCTCGTTACACGGGTGAGGAGCTGAGCACTCTGTGTGTTTGGAAGGCTACAGGAATATTCACAGAGCAGAACCTCGCTAATTAACATTATTAACCCAGAGACCGCTCGGGCAAACGGCTGGATTTTGGGAATTGGCCAGAGAGGGAACACGCAAAGCTGGGAAACCACAGGGACAACAGGGCCCAGCAGGAGCCTGGCTCACTCCTTTGGATATCTGTAATTAAATAATTTATCCTTGTGCCCCTGTGTCCACGAGGGAATGTGCAGCCTGTAAATAAAGCACCTCCTGTTATTGCAAGGCCCTGCTAAGTCTGAAAGTTTGACTGCCCCTGAAAAGAGGCCGTTTAATTAAAAAGCACAGCCCTGACTACCTTCCCTCTCAGAAACTCTTCGACTTCTTTGTCATCTGTTCTGTCTTACTTCATCGTTAAGCAATTACTCACAGATCTACTGTTTTACCCACAAAACACTGGTTTGCAGCCCTCGATCACGGTTTGGAGTTGCTAAGGCTCCCTTCTCCTCCTTCTCAAAGCCTGGTGAGGCAAGTCTTGGTGTCCTCTCTAGCGAAAGGAGACCGGGCCTGTCACCACACCGGCCACGGGATCAACCTGCGAGCAGTGAGAAAGGGGAAAGGCCCTTCCCAAACAAGCACAACTTTTCTTTTTTTTTTTTTTTTTCTTTTCCGATGCAAACGTTTCTCCTCCCCAAAACACTTTGCGTCCTCACACACGGGGGCCTGTGATTCCCCTGCACCGGCTTTTGCAAGGGTTCAGGTTTAAGCACAGCCAATCGCTCTCTTAAACTGCCTTTTCTTATTTCCCTTTGTGAGAGGCTTCACTCGATGATGGATGTGAAGAAATGCAAAGCAGAAGTCCCCACAAAAAGCAGCCAGTGTGGTGTGTGAGGTGGTTTTGTCTCATTAAAAAAAAAAAGAAAAAAAGAGAGAGGCAGGGATGACTTACGCCTCATTAAAGAGCTCCAGTCTGCATTTTTATTAGATATATTTAGACACCAAGGGGTTTTTTTAAGAAAAAAAAATAAATTAAAAGCAGTTATATTGTTAACATATGGCCCTGGATCAGTCACACGGATAATAAAGGAAAACGGGCACAGCAGATCCTCCAAACACAGGCATGGAAATCATTTTAATGGGGCACATGACCTATAAAATTTCAAGCAATACAAAGCCACGCAAAGGTGGGACAGAATTTAGCTACTGCAGGGCTGTGTCTTTTCCCCAGACTGTGCATATCACAGATGGAGACACAAAGAGGGAGGAGAGTCATTCCTGCTCGTTCCTAACGCTGGTTTTATTTCCAGTGGAGAAAGGGAGGCATGGAAGAGGAATATTCTGCCTCAATTCATGTCCTATCACAGATAAAACCAAGACAACATCCCAGCCATCAGCCTCCTCACTAC
>NW_020956253.1:154152-158374 GCF_003031625.1 Empidonax traillii | reverse complement strand
TGGAAGGCTGGAAGCAAACAAACCTTCAGCAGGAGCAGGACCGGGCTCCAACCTCACCGTGGTCCCTCCAGAAAGCGCGGCCGGGACACACTCGCTCTTCACGGACAAGTAAAAGCACTTCAAGGAGAGCTTTTTTTTCCCTCCCTTCACTTTGTTTTAAACGGCTGAAGAATTTCCTCTGTGAATGCTCCCAATTGTGGCTCACGCTGAGTTATTTTTTAAAGCACAGAACCAGATTCTCGAGACCCTGAATGAGGAAATGCAAAGCTTTTATTAAGCGATAATAGCCCAGACAATGGTCACAATTTCCCAAGGGTCTGAACACGGCAGCTGACAATGAGCTTTACTCCTCCACAAAACCCCCTTTACTGGCTCGGAGGGCTTGCTTTGTATGATCCAGGCTCGAGTTTGGGAGTTAAAACTCAAAGCTCCGCGGTCGTTTTCAGTGTGATTTCCTCCACCAGAGCACGTCTGATCAGAGATACCGAAATCACTGGGAAAAGACTCTTTGCACCTTCTCCTTCGCTGGTGCAGTGAAACTCCTCCAAACTGGCACCAGGATATCATCCTGTCTGGTTGGATCCCTTGTGGATAGATCCCAGCTGACAAACAGACCAGGAACTCCCAGAGTCAGCAGTGAAGCAAAGCTCTTCAAGTTTCTTCACTGATATTTGGACTATCACACAACGACTCTCACCCTTCAAACCTCAGACCGGCCACCTCGGGATATTATGAGCTCCAGGGCCCACATCAGCTCTTCCTCTTTCCAAGAAAGAGGAAATTACAACTACAGGGAGCTGGTACAGTCTCCAAAAGCACCCAGCACCCAAGGTTTGGCCCTGGATAGGCCAATTCCCACTGAGAAATGTGATTCCCATCACACCTGACCCGGCTGCTGTGACTCCCTCTGCAGCCAGCAAAAGCAGCAGGCACTGCAGAAAACTGGATTGGTTCAGGATGTCTGCTTGGGACAAGGTGATTTCTGTGCTGCAGAAATGGTTGGGTTTCTCTGCTGACTATAAAGCAGAGAAAGAAAAAAAATGAAAGAACTTCACAGACAATTAGGTCTGTAGAAATTAGTCCCGACATAAATGTATCCTGCTCTAAATGCTGCCCTTCCCTTAAACAGAAAAGAAGCCACCACCATAAATCCATTAGTTCTTCAGACCAAAACAAGTCTATTTCTATCCTCCCATCACGTCTCCTCTTCCCTGTGCCGCTGAAAGAACAAACCCCACAAACAAGAACCGAGCTCAGATTCAATCTCAGCACTTCCCTAACTGGTCTGCCACATAGCCAGGAGAGAGACCACAGGAACTCCTTCCCGAGCACCACAGCTTCGAGGGATTGTGAAAGCCTTTCCTAATCTGCAGATCTGCCAGGCTGAAACCGAGAGAGTTTATGCGCCCCAAAAGGAGGAAACGCTTCAAAACCCCTTCACAAACACCTGCAAAGCTCCCGCTGCTCCCTCACCGAGCCACCACAGATGAGGTGGTTTGTGTCTGCTGCATCTTCCCCCTCCCACTGCTCACAAGGTACAGGCACCGCAAAATGGTCTCAGAACTCACTACAGCTTCCTAAAGGACAGAAGGAAAAGGTGTTTAGAGGATTTGATTAAAATCGTGCTTCGTTCCCTTCCCTTTTCCACCCTGCCTGTAAAATCAGCCAGAACGCAACAGCCTCCATCCCCCTTTGTCTTTTTTACCTCAAACTTCAAGGACTCTTGGGCCACTTTAATCCCTCAAAACTTGGCTTAAAATGCTACTGAAGGGCAATTAATAATCTGCTTGTCAGTGAAACAGCAGTGTCCAGAGAAGTCTGCAGAAGTTGAGGGTATGTTCATAAAACGGGTGCAAACTCAGAAACTGAGGATGCCAAACGCATCCCAGATATCGCCAGGCACAGAATTCACTGAGCACTCTTTGTGCTGCAACATCTGTAAATCAAAGCACATTATTTTCCACCCTCATAATCAAGAGGTTTGCTAGATTATGTAGAGATCTGTCTGATCATGACAGACAGGGCTGTTGAGCCTCCTGCAGCTGCCTGAAACACGCTCAGGCGAAGAGCTCGCTCGTGACACCCCACAATGAGAGCGGCCCCTCCAGTGCTCACTTCCAATTAGGAAAACTCTCGGTGTGACAGGGAAAGAGCCCCTCAGAGCCAGAGGAGTGGCCACAGGTGACAAATGCGCACAACAGCAGCCTGTGCTTGGCAGAGGAGCTGCAGACTGCAGGCAGGGAGGCTGGAACAGCATCAGGAGGACAGACAGCCCAGCTTAAAAAGGCAGCTCTGACAGCGAGCAGAAGAGCTTCAATTAACAAGCTGCATTTGCAAGGCCAGACTCCAAAATGCTCCTCATCATCCAATCCTCCAACCCATGCTTAAAGTCACACCATTATCACACGGAATTGGGTATCAGCTGGCTGAACTAATCCCAGCCAGCTGCTAAAACTGCCAGCAAATAGGTCAGTCGTGGACGCCACACCACGCAGGGCCCTCCAACGGGGGAGCAGCCACACACCAGCACTCCTGCACCCGTGACAGGGCTCTGAGAGGCTCCACTTGCCAAAGGACACTTCACTTTGTGGTGCAGGGCACACAAAGGAAAAGGCACAGCCCACCCCGTTGCCCAGGAGCCTTTCCATTGCTACCTTTCCAAATCTCAGTTATGCAACAGGTAATATTCACACCCACACGGGTAGGAGCAAAAATGCCCTTGGGCTTTAATAACAATTCCAGGTTACTATAATGGGAATAGAAATGAGATTGTGGAGATTTTATTGTACGACTCTGCAAATTACTTAAATCAGGCAAAAAAAGGTACAAGGTGAAATTAAGGCTCCTTTCCCTGCTCTGCCTGTGAGAGTACACCCAGCAAATTAAACACAGCTGTTCACTTTCCACTGCATTACCACAGTCATTTGTTAACCCGTGGAAGATCCACGAATGCACCTCCAAAAGCATGTGCCAAGGGTAAGTTATTCCAGGCACTCTACGAGACGCTGCTCTCCAAAGAGAGTGGTGACAGACTCAGGACTGTATCCTCCACTGCCACCAATGACCTTTACGGTAACACAATAAATATTTCAGCCTATAATGAATCTGCTGCATCACATTTTGCTCTCTGGGCCGCTGAGGATCAGCCAGGAACAGATCAATCGGAGGCACGAAGCTCCCACAAAACCCAAAGCCACAGTGGAGATTTCACTTCCCTTCAGCAAAAACTGGGGAAAGGTGGAGAGAAAAAAAGGTGCTCTCAAAAAAAACCAACAAAACTCCTGAGCTCAGCATTTACATCAACTTCCACCAGATTCACTGTCCCAACAATGAGATCCCCTGCAGTCAGGCAGGACTGGCCCTGAAGCTGCATCTTTATCGCCTGGAATCCCAAAATTCCCTTATGCCAGCAACAAACCTGTCAAAAAATAACCTCAAAAACCTCGCAGGTTTCCCAGGAGTTTGAAGGCCAGGCTGCACAGGGAGGCTCTGGAGCACGAGGGAAGCTGTGTGTTTTAGCTCCAGTTCTGCCACCAGCTCGCTTGGATCACTTGGATCACTCCAGACACCTCCCTGCATCTCCATTTCTTCCCCTGCTTGGAGGCGTCAGGGCTTTGTCGTTCTGCAGCAGCACCTCAGCAACAACACATGGAGTTGTCCACATCTCCCAAGGAAAGGAGATGCCAAAACAGACACCCTTATCTCTGCAGAGGGTGAGCACACGAAGCCAGCAGCAGACACTGTGCCAAAACCTCAACCAGCCAGATTGTCTCTTTTTTTTTTCTCCTTTTTTGGATCTCACTTTCAACAGATTTAGAGACATTATCCCAGGGGTATGGAACCAGACCAGAAAGCAGAGGAGATCATTTCACGGCATCTGTAACAGCACCCAGTTAACAACAGCTCCTCAATTTTTGTCTTATGACCTCACTCGTTATTTAAAAAGATTTTTTATCACCCTCAAATAATATCTTTGCAAACACTCCCCCCTCCATGTCTCCACCAAGTCTTTCCTTACTGCCCTATAAGCCCGAGGCTTCTCTTTCCTCCCCTTGAGATGGAGTCAAGGTAAGTTCTTAATTTCCTCTACCATCTGCAATGAAACTGCCTAAACACCCGTGCCAAACAAGCTGGAATTACCCCATTAATTTCAGCTTACTCAGCTCACCCTACAGACTAAGTCAATATTTGACAGATATTTAGCAAGGACTACAATTTATTT
>NW_020956253.1:150380-153851 GCF_003031625.1 Empidonax traillii | reverse complement strand
TTCCTCCCCTTGAGATGGAGTCAAGGTAAGTTCTTAATTTCCTCTACCATCTGCAATGAAACTGCCTAAACACCCGTGCCAAACAAGCTGGAATTACCCCATTAATTTCAGCTTACTCAGCTCACCCTACAGACTAAGTCAATATTTGACAGATATTTAGCAAGGACTACAATTTATTTAAATTCAGGAAGAGAGTCAGCAGGACACGCTGCCTGGCGGGGGGAAACATGAGATAACCACAGGCTGCTTTAGGTTCCTTTAGGAGACCTCCTAAAGGGGGTGAAGGGATAGAGGGACCCCTGCCTCCTGAGATCAGCCCTCCAAACCAGGGGGGCTTCCTGAGAAACAACCAGTGAACGACACAGCGAGTGAGAACATCTCAGCTTTCAGAGGGAGGGCTGCTGAGGCAAGCAGACAAAAGGCTCGTTGTGTGCAGCCCACACATCCCCGTGGCTGCTGGGTATGGGGCAGGGCAGCCCCATCCACGCAGCTCCAGCTAAACCCCAGTCTCCATCTCCACACCAGTCCTTCAGAGCACTCCGTGTTTTTGAGGACCTTCCCAGCTGCTCCACAGCTGGCACAGACCAGGGGAACTCTGAGGACAGGGACTGCTGCGCAAACAATGCCAAAGAGTCAAAGGAGTCAAATCAGCAGGGCGTGGGGAATAGAATCATAATAAACAGATCGAGCACAGCCTCACCACAAACTGCAACTCACCCAACTGCTCAAGTTTTCAACCACGGAAAAAAATAACCCATCGGTTGCAGGACAGTCCCTGAGCTTCCCGCCCCTTGCACCATTTCCCTAAGCTCCCGAAATCCAGCTGCCCGAAAGCAGCACATCCCAGCACATCTCGATGCCGTGAGTCAGCGCCGTCTCCCACAGATGGGATCTCTCCCCCAAGTGCCTGTTTTCCAGAGCAGCATCTCCAGACCAGGAGCAGCGTCAGCACAACTCGCCCTTGGAGCTTTCTGCCAGCATCAGTTTAGAGGAAGAAAAACTGCTGAAGCCACCCAGAATGCCAGGCTGGTTGATGACACCCCCAAGAAACAGGTTTACCCCAGACTGTGTCAGCTTTTCACGAGAAGCTGCTCCAAGTTAGGAGATGGAAGTTTTTTGCTTCTCAATGAAAAAAAAAAAAAAAGGGAAAGATGGAAGCAATTCCTTTAACTGCCACTTCAATTTCTCATGTCACACCTTCCTCCCTCCTCCTCCACCACCACAGGCAGGTCCTAAAGCCTCTGGATCTCTCCAACCTCGTTGTATGTGCTGGTTCATCCTCCTGGCTGGCAAAGCCCTTTGCTTACAAGAGCCATGGGAAGCGGTGCCAAAACTGAAGATTAAATGAATAGGTCAGTGAAAAATCCCAATAAACAGCCCATCCCGGGGAGGAGGGGGAGGAGTGCTGATCCAAACCTCCCTCTTACACAACCGGCCGGGAGTCAGTCCCCTCCTGTCAGCAGACACGAAGCTTTACACGGGTCAGAGCTGCCGTGAGCAGAGAAAGCTCATAAAAAAAAAAACAAAATTACACGGGAGAAAACGAAGCGTTCCTTGTTTTGGAACAGAACTGGCAGGGAGAGGAGAGTTCAAACACCAGTAAACAGTCCACGTGCAGTCCAAAACCAGCTGCAGAAAGTGGAGCTCCCACCCAGCAGCGCCCGCGGGGACCTCGCAGGGAGTGAATCCTGCCCAGGCAAAGGAAGGTGCAGCGAAGCCACCAGCTCCAAAATTCAGAATAAACCCCCGTCTCGCGGTGAAGCAGCTCATGAAAGGGGCGGTTCGTGATCTTAATTCAGTCACCAAGTTAAAACTTGAGAACAAAAAGATACATATCGAGGGTTTATGGCAGCACAAGGTTTGCAGCAAGGTTTTCCCTCGCCCCTGGACAAAGTCTTTGGCTACGGGAGCTGAGGGAAACCGCACAGCCCGGACACACAAACGCAGCCTGCATTTGAAAGCACGAAGAACAAAGCTCTGGTGAATGTGGGAAATTAGAAAGCCTGACAGATTTCACCCTGGTTTATCCCCTGGCAAATTAGCTACTGTTTAAACGTGGAGCTCGGGCATTACATCATCTGTTTGCAGGGGAATTTTTTTTTTTAATTTTTTTTTTTTTTAAAGCTAAACCATTCTCGTGTTCCCAGCTTGAGGAACATCGTTCCCCCCAAGACAGACTCAACTAATTGAAAGGGGTGGGCCGAACTGCCTTGCAGGAGCCCTGCAAGCAGGGAAGCACACACCTAAACTGCTTTGCAAGTCCAAACAGCAAGAGATCTTATCTGGAATTTAGCAGGAAAGACGAAGTGCCCCTCAGGTTTGTCTATTCAGATTCGGGGATGAAAAACAAAAACAAAAAAAAATCACTTTTTCAAGTTGGGATGTGCAAAACCAGCCTGATTACGGGGCTGAAATCACACGGGCTCCTGCTCACCCAGCTCCAGGTCAGTGTGGATTTAAGGAGACGTGGCTGGATCCCATTTGATTCCTCCACTCTTTTGTCACTTATGCAAATAACTCCAGCGTTTCAGTCCTTCGGGATGCTTTCAGGGATCAGACTGAGAGGAAGGGAAACAGCCTCAGCTGCAAACTGAGCTACCGGAGATACCTTTTGTTTCTGTTCTCTCGTTCCAGCATGGACACCGATTCTGGAGGCCGATTTTCCCTGGAGAGGCGCAGAGCTCCACCAGTGCAATTCCCTCCAAACCTGGCAGGACGCTGATTTTGCAGCACCTGCTCCCTTGGTGAGGGTTTCACGGAGTTCTCTTCGAGGTGTTCGAAGGGCCAGGCTCTCCCAGCCCCTCCAAGAGCAGGTCCAGACAAGGCACGGTGCAAGGGGGGACTCTGCCTTAGCGCGGAGTTGACGGGGAAAGGTTTCCCACCATCTGTTTTTCTGACCCCAGCTCTCAGGTTTTTGGAGAGGAAGGAGGAAGAACGGCAGGATTTTGGAAGGGTGAAGGGAAGAACCAGCAGTCTCATCCACAGACAAGCAGGTTTCATGCAGGCAGGGTTTGTGTGGAGAGAGGCCCTCGTTTGTTGGGTATTTTCCTCCACACCAAACCCACAGTGGGCTCTGACCACAACCCAGTGGCATCAAGGAACGAGAGCTCAAAAGATTTCTGCTAAAAATTTGTAAAAAAAATTCATTAAAAAAGGGTATTTTTTTTCCCCTTAAACCTGGCAAGGTTTGATCTAACACTGTGATCTAATCGTTTTACAATCTCTAAAGCTAAAAAAACCCCCAACAATTAAAAAGGCAAACAAAATACAAATTAAAAAAACATGAAACAAAAAAAGTGCCCTAAATGAAACGAACAAAAAACCCTCAGTCCTTTCACTATTACTTCTAGACATTCAAAAATACTATGTGAATTTTCTCCTTAGATTAAAAACAAAATAGATCAATAAATAAAGGATTATTTTGTAATAATACCCAGCACAAGGAATTCTGGCTAAAAAAAAAAAAAAAAA